>NC_041389.1:497040226-497085586 GCF_002162155.2 Triticum dicoccoides
AGTATTACAAGAGTTGATCTACCACGAGATCAGAGAGGCTAAACCCTAGAAGCTAGCCTATGGTATTATTGTTGTTGGTCCTACGGACTAAACCCTCCGGTTTATATAGACACCGGAGGGGGCTAGGGTTACACAGAGTCGGTTACAAGGAAGGAGATCTACATATCCGTATCGCCAAGCTTGCCTTCCACGCCAAGGGGAGTCCCATCCCGACACGGGACGAAGTCTTCAATCTTGTATCTTCATAGTCCAACAGTCCGGCCAAAGGATATAGTCCGGCTATCCGAACACCCCCTAATCCAGGGCTCCCTTAGTAGCCCCTGAACCAGGCTTCAATGACGACGAGTCCGGTGCGCAAATTGTCTTCAGCATTGCAAGGCGGGTTCCTGCTCCGAATACTTCGTAGAAGATTGCGAACACAAGGATAGTGTCCAGCTCTGCAAAATAAGTTCCACATATTGCCATAGAGAGAATAACATTTACACCAATCTAATCTGCTGACGTACCCCGCAGTGTGACATCACACCACCGCCAAGTCTTTATTCGAATCGTTTTGTTGTCCCACCTCAGCGTGTTTAGTGAGGCGGTTTCCTTGGCACGTCTTCTCAAAGCAGAGATCGTGTCCCCTTATTCCGGGATTCTCATCAATACGGGCGTGGGTAACCCAAACGCGCCATCGATTACGGCACTTGGGAGATAAGCGAGTTTTTCCAGGCTGGTGGGGGCACGCAGTTTCGTCCGCCCATATAAGGGGATAAGGATCCACCTTTTCACCTACGCCTTCTTCCTCCTTTGCTCATCCGTTTTTGCATACTGGAGCTCCAGCGCCCAAGTTCGCATTCCCCACCTCAACCTTCTCCAGCCATGTCCGGAGCGGGAGGAAAGTGGATGGTCTCCTCCGTAACGGAGGGACACGTCAAAAAGCTAAGGAAGGCCGGATACTTGTCTGACGACATCACGCATCGGCTTCCCGAAAAGGGGCAGCTCCTCCCCATCCCAAGGCCCCATGAGAGGGTGGTGTTCCTCGCCCATTTCCTCCGCGGACTAGGTTTTCCTCTCCACCCATTTGTTCGGGGTATCATGTTCTACTACGGCCTAGATATCCATGATCTGGCCCCAAACTTTATCCTCAACATCTCGGCGTTCATCATCGTGTGCGAGGCCTTCCTCTGCATCCCACCCCACTTCGGTTTATGGCTAAAGACCTTTAACATCAAGCCGAAGGTAGTGCGTGGCTGCCAGGCGGAGTGCGGAGGTGCCATGGTGGGCAAAATGCCCAACGTCCTATGCCTCGAGGGCTCTTTCGTGGAGACCCTAAAGGGGTGGCAATCGGGGTGGTTCTACATCACCGAGCCACGTGACCCTAAATGGGTCGCAGCCCCCGAGTTCTGATCCGGAGCTCCTATGCGGCTCACCTCCTAGAAGGAGATGGGCCTATCGTGGGGCAAAAAGGGAGAGCTGACCGGACTCCAAACATGCATCCAAACCCTGGTGAACAAGAAGCTCAAGCTTGTCAATGTAGTCCAGGTCATGCTCATCCGCCGGATACTCCCGTGCCAACAATGGGCTTTCACCTTGTGGGAGTTCAATCCGGCCCAGCACCAAACCGTGAGCAGGCTCTTCGACACGACGTACGAAGATGCCTGGAAGGTGCTGTTCAAGGGTGCCGAAGCTCCCGCATCCGCTACTGAGGATCGCGATTTCAGCGCGCAGCGTCAAGCCAGCGTGGTAAGCTGTTTTTACCTCTTATAGGATATTTATTTTTCATAGTTTGACTCTATGCGGGATGTAAACTCCCTTACCTTTAGCAGGATTGGCAGGAGACGTCCGAACAAATCAACTGTCCGACTCCTTTGCCCGAAGACCCAGCGGACGCCCGCTTGACGGGGCTGCTGGTTCCGGCACCCTACATGGTGCCGGAGAAGAAGGCCAAGAAGAAGGCCACGGGAACTCGAAAGAGTTCCCAGCATCTGGTGGTGTCGGAGTCGTCGTCTGACGACTCCGAGACGCACTCCTCCCATGAAGACGAGGAGGAGGAAGAAGAGGCCTCTCCCCCTCCAGCAGGGGGAGGAAAGAAAAGGAAGGCCGCCCCAACTGGGGAGGCCGGAGGGTCCAAGAAGGGGAAAACCCTTCTTCCGGACAACTCCACCAACACCGACGATGGCGAAGAGGAGTGGCAGCACAGGGCCAAGCCCCTAGCAAAATCGTAAGTGTTTGGATACCAGAATGACTCATGGCGTTCCTTTATTGCATAGATTTTCCTAACGCCGAATATATTTATGTAGTCCGCCCAAAGACGGGCTCGACACGTCGTCGAGTGGTTCCCTGGATTCGTCGGATGTGAATAGTACTTCACATCCGGCCGCCTCCTCCCCTCACCATACGGATAATGCCGAGGTGTTGTCCCAGGAGGCTCCTGGCCACAAGGAGGTGGTCCCGGAGGTGCCGCAAGGCGACCTCCCGGACTCTAGGCGCTCAGTGGACAAAACCCCCAAGGGCTCCGAGTCCGGCCCTAGGCCAAACACCGCTCTGAAACCTTCAAAGGTTCCGGAGTCTGGCATGCGTCCCCCTAAGAAGAAGGGCAAGCCTACGACGCCGGTGACCTCCACCCAACCGGAGGCACCGGATAACTTGCTGGAGGTGCTTAACGGCGCCTCCATCGACGAGGAGCACCACACTATTATGAGTGCGGTGATTCAGAAGGTTCAGTCCGCTAATAGCGGGCTGACCGAAGCCTGTGCCAGCCTGTTGACAGGCTTTGAGGTATGTAAAAGATATGTAAAAATATTACCGCATAGACAGTAGCCCCTGATGCTCTGTTTGGCATTCGGAAAGAAAAGCCGAATAGAGGATCTAATAATATTCGCAGGAGTCTAACAAAAGTAAGTCAATATGCATATGCAGGCTTCGCTGCTGGCGTCCGCCGCACTGACTGCGGAGGTGGACACGTTGAAGCCGAACCTTGAGCAGTCCGAGCAAGAGCTCGGCCTTGCGAAGAAGCAGCTCGAGGATAAAGAAGGTAAGAGATACCTTATTGAAATATATAAAAGGTGCAATTGCAAGAAAATGACAGGATTAATGTGGCAATTGTAGGGGCCATAACTGAGGTGGCAACCCTTAAGCAAGCGCTGTCCGAGGCCGAAGAGAAGGCGGTCACGGAGCGTACCGAGCAGGAGAGGCAGGAGGCGTGGGTTGGCAAGGTGCAGCAAGAGCTCTTGGTTCTCATGAAAAAACATGAGAGTTTGGAGCTTGACTCGAAGACGCGAGAATCCGAGCTCGCAGCGGCCATTGAAAATACCAAGTCTGCCAAGGCCGAAGCCCAGAAGGCCCTCCAAGAAGTTGAGGCGATGAAGAAGATAGCGGCGGGTAAGGCTTTCTTTATGCAAAGCAAGCATGTGAAAGTGAATTACTTGTTACTTACCCGAATCCTGAGCTCTCTAGGAGCATTCACAGATTTGCCCCGCAGCGTGTCCGATGCCGCCGCCTTCTATCGAGCCGAGGAGGGCAGCTCGACGAAGAAGGTGTTTTGGTCTCAGTATGCTGAGGCCATACACCCGGTGCCTTTGAGCGACCAGTTGAAGCAACTGGTCGAGCTCCACAAGGTGGCCGAACAGGCCGTGAAGGGCTTTATAGTTCGGCTGTGGCCTGGAGAGGCCCTGCCTGGGAGCTACTTCGGGCTGGTGAGGCGGCTGGTGGACGCCTGTCCGAGGCTTGAGGTCCTCAAGCGCTCCATCTGCATTGAGGGTGCCCGTAGGGCCCTTGCCCGTGCTAAGGTGCACTGGGGAAAATTGGATATTGTGAAGCTTGTGAAGGACGGGCCGCCGCAGGGCAAGGAGCATCGCCACCCCGAGATGTATTACGAGGGTGTCTTGAAGGGTGCCCGCCTTGTGGCGGATGAGTGCTCGAAAGATGTAATATTTGAGTGAAACTTTGTTCGTTTTATCCTGTGCACTGAAAACTTGTTCAAATGCACTATGCAACACTTGTTTGATTTGAAATATTACCTTCTGTGCGGTCATTTATTATATTTGAGAGATGGCGAGTCGTGGGCTTCTGCCCCCATGCCACGAGTGCTGGGGTGTTTGAGATAAACCTGAGCACTCTTTTTCCCATTCTTGGGTCCTTCGAGGGAGGTGCTCAGCACAACGAACAAGGCAATCGGACTATAATGCGTTATCACTCTCACTTAACCATCAAATTCTATAATTTTAAATTTCGGCGAAGCCCCTAGTATTCGGAAGACCGAGTTCGGGGCGCTATACACGCCTAGGCCGGACAAAGCCGGCTCCTCGCTCTAAGCGGCATAAGTCTTTAAGGACTCGAAACCTTCCCGAACAGCGACCAACTCTCGCCCTATCATGACAGTCTGTTTTAGCTTTCTCTACTGAGGTGCTTAAGCCCAGCTCAACTGGGGCACAATCGCAGTAGTTCTCCCAGCGCTACCTTAGCCGATATAGCAGAACATAAGGTACCAAAACATGGGAGCCGGGCAAACCCAACTATTGACCAAAGACATGATTCAGAGCTGATGCATATAATGCTATAAGATCGGGGGGCCGCACTTGTGAAAGTGTTCGGACTTCTCACGCCGTGTTATGGGGTGCTTGAGCCCCTGGCGTATTGGCCGTACCAAAGTGTACGGGTGCTAAATGTCATAACTGAACATATATATTTAAAAAAGAAATGAATAGATAATGCGGTAATAAGCTGAAGCTAAGCATTGTTTATTTTAAAATGCTACTGTAAAAGCAGAACGATACAAATAGTGCGATAAGCAAGAGATGGGACTATTTGACATGTCCCCTCCGGGGGCGAGCTGCAAGATGATATGTAAGACAGGTGTGTTGCTCGTTATGGAGACCACCTGAGAATTCGGCGTAGCTTCCTACCTCCTTGGTTTTTGCATCGTGTGTTCGGCGATTGTACTGCCGGACAGGCCTTCCGTATGATGGAGTCCTGAAAGTAAGAAAAAATGATGAAATCGGGAGCCCCTAGTGTGGTCGAGCCGCATTTAGGGCATGCCGTGGACGTGCCCCTCCCCTTGTGCCCATGGGATTTTCAGAGCGTAATTATGTACGCGTAGTACTGATTTCGCAGTTTCGCGAGGGCTGGGGTTGGGGCCGTATTGCTACGCTTGCTCGGGACGTGCCAGGCGGTCTTGTTGTAGGTTACTCCGTGCGCATTTGAGGGTGTCCGGACGTTTTAAAGCCGGACTGGAGAATTGCCTTGAGAGGCTGCTCTGTACTTCTGCTGCCAGCGCCGCCGTATGCTCCTCCGTTTGGAGAGAGCGTTCGGTGTTTCCAATGACCGTAATGACTCCTCGAGGTCCTGGCATCTTGAGCTTGAGGTATGCGTAGTGCGGCACCGCATTGAATTTTTCAAATGCGGTTCGTCCAAGTAGTGCGTGATAGACACTGCGGAACGGGACTATGTCGAAGATTAACTCCTCGCTTCAGAAATTATCCGGGGATCCGAAGACCACTTCGAGTGTAACTGAGCTAGTAGAGTTGGCCTCTACACCTGGTATGACGCCTTTAAAGGTCGTTTTTGTGGGTTTAATCCTTGAGGGATCTATGCCCATTTTCCGCACTGTATCCTAATAAAGCAGGTCCAGGCTGCTGTCGCCATCCATAAGGACTCTAGTGAGGTGAAATCCGTCAATGATTGGGTCAAGAACCAATGCGTCGAATCCGCCATGACGGATGCTAGTGGGGTGGTCCCTTCGATCAAAAGTGATCGGGCAGGAGGACCATGGGTTGAACTTTGGGGCGACTGGCTCTAGCACATATACGTCCCTGAGTGCACGCTTCCGCTCCTGCTTGGGAATGTGGGTTGCGTATATCATGTTCACCGTCCGCACTTGTGGGGGGAAACCCTTCTGTCCACTATTGTTCGGCGCCCGGGGCTCCTCCTCGTCATTGCTATGTAGCCCCGTGTCTCTGTTTTCGGCATGTAACTTGCCTGCCTGCTTAAACACCCAACAATCCCTGTTGGTGTGATTGGCTGGCTTTTCGGGGGTGCCATGTATCTGGCACGAGCGATCTAGTATTCGGTCCAAACTGGACGGGCCTGGAGTATTTCTCTTGAATGGCTTTTTCCGCTGACCGGGTTTAGAGCCTCTGAATCCGGCATTAACTGCCGTATCCTCAGCACTGTCACTGTTAATGCGGCGCTTGTGCTTGTTGCGACGCGACCTGCCATTGCTGTCGTTGATATCCGAATTACCAGGGCTCTTGGTCATGTTATTACTACGAGCTAGCCAGCTGTCTTCTCCCGTGCAAAAGCGGGTCATGAGTGTCGTGAGGGCTGCCATGGATTTCGGCTTTTCCTATCCTAGGTGCCGGGCAAGACACTCGTCACATATGTTGTGTTTGAAGGCTGCTAGGGCGTCTGCGTCCAGACAGTCGATGATTTGATTTTTCTTGGTTAGGAACCGTGTCCAGAATTGCGTGGCTGATTCCTCTGGCTGCTGAATTATGTGGCTTAGGTCATCGGCGTCTGGTGGTCGCACATAGGTGCCCTGGAAATTGTCGAGGAATGCGGCTTCCAGGTCCTCCCAACAACTAATTGATTCTGCTGGCAAGCTGTTAAGCCAATGCCGAGCTGGTCCTTTAAGCTTGAGTGGGAGCTGGTCCTTTAAGCTTGAGTGGGCCATGTGGATATGAAGGAGATAATCTTCGATCCATACCGCAGGATCTGTTGTGCCATCGTATGATTCGATGTTTACAGGTTTGAAACCCTCTGGGATTTGATGATCCATTACTTCATCTGTGAAGCATAGTGGGTGTGCGGCGCCTCTGTACTGGGCTATATCACGACATAGCTCAAATGAGCTTTGTCTGCTGCGTTCGGCTCGGCCGGATTTGCTGTATCCGGCATGACGGTTATCGTCTCGAGTCGTGGGGCGCCCACGCGATCCGTAGATCGATCTTGTTTGCCTTGACTTGTCTTCAAACATATCACACAGGCCTAGTGCGTTTCCCCGTGCCTTGGTGTTTTTTGAGCGACGCCGGGGTGTGGCTTGAACGGAGGGCCATGAGGCCTCTCTGTCACGGCCACGAGGTGGCCGATCGGCCGCGCCATGCACTGGTGATGTAGGTTTAGGTGCTTCCTCCTCTAATCGGGGTAGCAGCCTGTGCTTTGGGTAGCTCTTGGAGGGGCATTCGAGTTCATACTCTTCGGCCGCCAGGACTTCAGTCCATCTGTCGGCTAGCAAGTCTTGATCAGCTCTAAGCTTTTGTTGTTTTTTCTTGAGGATGCTCACCGTGGCCATAAGCCTACGCTTAAAGCGCTCTTGTTCGGCGGGATCCTCGGGCACGACAAATTCGTCGTCGCCGAGGCTTGCCTCGTCTTCTGAGGGAGGCATGTAATTGTCATCCTCTTCCTCTCTGTCTGTCGCCCTCTCAAGAGGGCTGGCTTCTCCATCCTCCTGCACTGAATCTTGCTGGAGGGAGTTGTCTTCGGCACTGTCCGGGGTGTTATTTTCTCCGGTGCCGGTTTCACCGTTTTTGCTTTGGCGGGACTTAGAGCGGCGTCGCTGACGCCGGCGCTTGGGTTGCTTCTTGGAGGGGTCATCCCTCGTTGTTCCGTCGCCATTGCCTTCTTTGGGTGTATCCACCATATATATGTCATACGACAAGGTGGCTTTTAGTGCCCTATAGGCGATGGTTCCTGTTCGTCTCCTACATCGTCGTCCATACCGTCGATGTCTTCAGAGTGGAAGTCTAACATGTCGGTTAAATCATCGACAGTGGCTATGAAGTGGGTGGTGGGTGGGCATCGAATTTCTTCATCATCCGCGTCCCAATCCTGTTGGCCATAATTCGGCTAGGACTCTCCTGACAAAGAGAGACACCTTAGTGAATTCAGAATATCGCCGAAGGGCGAGTGCTGAAAGATATCCACGGCGGTGAATTCCATGATCGGCGCCCAATCGGATTCGACCGTCAAGGGCGCGGAGGGCTTGGAGTCCGGAGAGGAGTCCGACACCTTGGAGTCACGGGCTTCGCAGAGGGTAAGGCTGGTGTTCGGCTCGATCGCCGTAGAGATTGCAGCCCCCGAAGCGGTGTCCAGCCACCCATCCTCGATCGGTGCAGTCGGCTCCGAGCTAAGGGTCGGAGCGGACACGGGTGCGGCCTCCAAGGAACTGTCCGGCGGCAGAGCTAGATCATGCCCTTCGCGACAGTGCGGCGCACCCGGCTACGGCTCGAATCCATCGAAGATCAAGTCTCCGCGGATATCAGCCGTGTAGTTCAAGCTTCCAAATCTGACCTAATGGCCAGGGGCGTAGCTTTCAATCTGCTCCAGATGGCCAAGCGAATTGGCCCGCAGTGCAAAGCCACCGAATACGAAGATCTGTCCTGGGAGAAAAGTCTCACCCTGGACCGCATCGTCGTTGATGATCGGAGGAGCCAGCGGGCCTACAAGTGACGACACAGAGGTACTCTCAATGAAAGCACCAATGTCGGTGTCAAAACCGGCGGATCTCGGGTAGGGGGTCCTGGACTATGCGTCTAGGCGAATGGTAATAGTAGATAAGGGATACGATGTTTTTACCCAGGTTCGGGCCCTCTCGATGTAGGTAAAACCCTACTCCTACTTGATTAATATTGATGATATGGCTAGTACAAGAGTAGATCTACCACGAGATCAGAGAGGCTAAACCCTAGATGCTAGCCTATGGTATGATTGTTGTTCGTCCTACGGACTAAAACCCTCCGGTTTATATAGACACCGGAGAGGGCTAGGGTTACACAGAGTCGGTTACAATGGTAGGAGATCTACATATCCATATCGCCAAGCTTGCCTTCCACACCAAGGAAAGTCCCATCCGGACACGGGACGAAGTCTTCAATCGTGTATCTTCATAGTCCAGGAGTCCGGCCAAAGGTCATAGTCCGGCTATCTGAACACCCCCTAATCCAGGACTCCCTCAGAGATTCTCCCTTTCTTGGACGCCTCCGCCTCCATATCTACGGAAGCCCCCCTTTTCTTCTTTCCACCCTTAAGGGGAGAATTACTCTCTCCCTCCTCCCCTTCGTCTTCGTCAGGGGAGGAGTGAGTCTCGGTGTCTTCGGACACTACGTCCGAAGCGCCTTTACGATGGAGGCCACTTTTGTCCTCCTTGCCCTTCTTCTTGGCCTTCTTTTCTGGTGTGTGATAGGGCGCCGGAACCAGCATCCTCGTTAGCAGAGGGAGGCTGGGTCTTTGTGTAGTGGAGCCGGACAGTGAATCCGCTACGCCTTCTTCGTCCAGCCCTGTGGGAAGGATGGAAAGCTTAGTATGCCCCTTGGATTTACAAATAGTAAAGTTATCATGAAAACTTACGGGGGACGCCGCGTGAGTACGGTCGAGGCCGAGGTCTTCGGTCGTTTTCGGCCATGTCTTTTGAGTCTTGAACAACAGTTTCCACATGTCTCCGTGCTTCGTGCCAAAGAACCACTGCACGGTCCGGGGACCGGCCGGGTCGAACTCCCACATGCGCTGAGTTCGGCCTTGGCAGGGAGAATCCAGCGAAAGAGCATTACCTGGATCACGCTGGCAAGACTGGTATTCTTGTCTACCATACTCTTGATGCAATTTTGCAGCGCCGTCACCTCGTCAGCCGACGCCTAGTCCAGGCGCTTGTTGAGCCAGGATGTCAGCCGCAGTGGACGCCCGAACTTGAACTCGGGAGGAGCGGCCCATGTGGAGTCGCGGGGTTCCATGACGTAGAACCACTCCTGCTGCCACCCCTTCACGGTCTCCACGAAGGTGCCTTTGGGCCAAGTGACGTTGGGGAGCTTACTCACCATGGCGCCGCCGCACTCCGCGTGTTGCCCATCCACCACTTTTGGCTTCACATTGAAGACCTTGAGGCATAGGCCGAAGTGGGGAGGGATGCGGAGGAATGCCTCACACACAACGATCTACGCCAAAATGTTGAGAAAGGAATTCAGGGCTAGATCGTGGAAATCTAGCCCGTAGTAAAACATAAGGCCGTGGACAAAAGGATGGAGGGGAAACCCTAGTCCGCGAAGGAAATGAGGAATGAATACTACCCTCTCATGGGGCTCCAGAGTAGGGATGATCTGTTTCTTGGCCAGAAGCCGGTGGGCGATTTCCTTGGCTAAATACCCCGCTTCCTGGAGCTCCTTAATGTTCTCCTCCGTGACAGAGGAGGCCATCCACTTGCCCTGCGTTCCAGATCCGGACATGGCTAGAGTGTTTTCTGGGGACGGAAGGGATCGAAGCTTGGGCGCTGGAGCTCGAGGGCGTATGGGCTGACGAAGAAGAGGGCATGGGGTGAAAAGGTAGGATCTTTATCTCCTTATAAAGGCCGTGAATATAGAGCATCCCCCACGAGCCTTAAAACTCGTCTATTCCCAAGGGGTCGTCCGGGCGGCACGGTTGGATTACCCAGGCCCGTATTGATGAGAATCCCGTGATAAGAGGACACAATCTCTATTTTGGCAAGATGTGTGTCACAGCCCTAGAATTTGATTGTAATTAGTTGCATCAGCACCCATGCATCATGTCTAAAATTTATTTGAAAGTTGAAATGGGGATTGTTGAAACCCTAGCATCAAAAGAATTCAACTAGGTTCAATAAAAATATTTTCAACGAACCCAAATGCCTTGCAGAAAAGTTCATCATTTTTGAATTGGCTAAAAACGTCTGCCAAAAATGATGAACATATTTTTAGGCCATTCTGGATTTTTGAATTAGTTCATACTGTATTTGAATTGGAGCATTTAAATACTATTAATATTTTTAAATGCCCCAACAATTTTGGAATTAGTTGAGGGCCTCTGGAATAATTCATTTAGTGCCCATAATTTTCAGAATTTCTAAAAGTGATTTGGTTTGAAAAACCAAATTAAAACAAATCTGCAGAATAGAAAAACAGAAACAAAATTAGAAAAGGAACTTACCCGGTGCTCACCTGTAGCTTACCGGCCCAGCCCACCTGGCACTGCCAGTCATCTCCCTCCTCGCGCCAGGAGGACAGGAGCGCGTGGCCGCGGCGCGCTGGCACGCGCCTCGCTAGGTCCTGCTTGCTGCCGAGGGCCTGGACGCCTCCACGAGTGCCACGCCACCTCCCCGACCCCCTCTCACTTCTCCCTCGCTCACTGGACCTCCCTCCCCCTTGCTCCTCTACTTTCCCCCCATGGCTGAGCATGCCCGTCGTTGCCGCTCACTGTTGCCATGGCCATCGGCCCTCCCTAGTCCACCCTGTTGGGGAAAGTAGCAGAATTTTAAAATTTTCCTACGTGTTACCAAGATCAATCTATGGAGTCTTCTACCAACAAGAGGGAGAGGACTGCATCTACATACCCTTGTAGATCGCGAGCGGAAGTGTTCAGGAGAACGGGGTTGATGGAGTCGTACTCGTTGTGATCCAAATCACCGATGATCCTAGCGCCGAACGAACGGCACCTCCGCGTTCAACACACGTACGGAACGAGGACGTCTCCCGCGTCTTGATCCAGCAAGGAGGGGGGAGAGGTTGAGGAAGAAAGCTCCAACAGCAGCATGATGGCGTGGTGGTGGTGGAGCAGCAGTACTCCGGCAGGTCTTTGCCAAGCTCTTAACGGAGGAGGAGAGGTGTTGGGGAGGGGAGGGGCTGCGCCTTGGGATGGGTGCGGCTCCCATGTGCCTCCCCACTATATATAGGGGTGGAGGGGGCTGGTTTCTTGCCCTCCAAGTCCATTGGGGCGTTGGCGAAGGTGGGGGAAAGAAATCCCATCATTTCCTTTCCCCACCGATTGTTATCCCCCCTTTTTAGGGATCTTGATCTTATCCCTTTGGGATATGATCTTATTCCTTCTAAGGGGGAATCTTGGTGCGCCTTGACCAGGGGTGTGCGGCCTTTCCCCCACTACCCATGTTCATGTGGGTCCCCACATGCAGGTGGGCCCCACTACGGAACCTTCTAGAATCTTCCCAGTACAATACCAAAAAATCCCGAACATTTTCTGGTGGCTAAAATAGGACTTCCCATATATAAATCTTTACCTCCGGACCATTCTGGAACTCCTCGTGACGTCTGGGATCTCATCCGGGACTCCGAACAACATTCGGTAATCACATACAAGTCTTCCTAATAACCCTAGCGTCATCGAACCTTAAGTGTGTAGACCCTACGGGTTCGGGAAACATGCAGACATGACCGAGACAACTCTCCGGCCAATAACCAACAGCAGGATCTAGATACCCATGTTGGCTCCCACATGTTCCACGATGATCTCATCGGATGAACCACGATGTCGAGGATTCAAGCAATCCCGTATACAATTCCCTTTGTCAATCGGTATGTTACTTGCCCGAGATTCAATCGTCTGTATCCCAATACCTCATTCAATCTCGTTACCGGCAAGTCACTTTACTCGTACCGTAATGCATGATCCCGTGATCAACCACTTGGTCACATTGAGCTCATTATGATGATGCATTACCGAGTGGGCCCAGAGATACCTCTCCGTCATACGGAGTGACAAATCCCAGTCTCGATTCGTGCCAACCCAACAGACACTTTCGGAGATACCCATAGTGCACCTTTATAGCCACCCAGTTACGTTGTGACGTTTGTCACACCCAAAGCACTCCTACGGTATCCGGGAGTTGCACAATCTCATGGTCTAAGGAAATGATACTTGACATTAAAAAAGCTCTAGCAGACGAACTACACGATCTTGTGCTATGCTTAGGATTGGGTCTTGTCCATCACATCATTCTCCTAATGATGTGATCCCGTTATCAATGACATCCAATGTCCATGGTTCGGAAATCATAACCATCTATTGATCAACGAGCTAGTCAACTAGAGGCTCACTAGGGACATGTTGTGGTCTATGTATTCACACATGTATTACTATTTCCAGTCAATATAATTATAGCATGAACAATAGACGATTATCATGAACAAGAAAATACAATAATAACCATTTTATTATTGCCTCTAGGGCATATTTCCAATAGTCTCCCACTTGCACTAGAGTCAATAATCTAGTTCGCATCACTATGTGATTGTAATAAATTCAACACCCATGGGGTTTGATCATATCTCGCTTGTGAGAGATGTTATTAGTCAACGGGTCTGAATCTTTTAGATCCGTGTGTGCTTTACAAATCTCTATGTCATCTCCTAGATGCATCTACCACGCTCTATTTGGAGCTATTACAAATAACTGTTCTACTATACGAATCCAGTTTACTACTAAGAATAATCTGGATTACTGTCAAAGTTTGCATCGGCGTAACCCTTTACGACGAACTCTTTTACCACCTCCATAATCGAGAAAATTCCTCAGTCCACTAGTTACCAAGGATAACTTTGACCGCTTTCCTGTGATCCATTCCTGGATCACTCTTGTACCCCTTGACTGACTCATAGCAAGGCACACTTCAGGTGCGGTACACAGCATAGCATACTGTAGAGCCTACATCTAAAGCATAGGGGACGACCTTCGTCCTTTCTCTCTCTTCTGCTGTGGTCAGGTCTTTTGTCTTACTCAATACTCACACCTTGTAACACAACCAAGAATTCCTTCTTTGCTGATCTATTTTGAACTCCTTCAAAATCTTGTCACGGTATGTATTCATCTAAAAGTACTATTAAGCGTTTTTGATCTATCCTTATAGATCTTGATGCTCAATGTTCAAGTAGCTTAATCCAGGTTCTCCATTGAAAAACACTTTCCAAATAACCCTGCATGCTTTCCAGAAATTCTACATCATTTCTGATCAACAATATGTCAACAACATATACTCATCAGAAATTCTACAGTGCTCCCACTCACTTCTTTGGAAATACAAGTTTCTCGTAAACTTTGTATAAACCCAAAATGTTTGATCATCTCATCAAAGCGTACATTCCAATTCCGAGATGCTTACTCCAGTCCTTAGAAGGATTGCTGGAGCTTTGCATTCTTGTTAGCATCTTTCAGGATTGACAACCTTTCCTCAAGAAAATCGTCGAGGAAACAATGTTTTGACATCCTATCTGCAAGATTTCATAAATAATGCAGTAACTGCTAATATAATTCCAACAGAATCTTAGCATCGCTACGAGTGAGAAAGTCCCATCGTAGTCAATTCCTTGAACTTGTCAGGAAACATCTTAACAACAAGTCGAGCTTTCTTAATGGTGACACTTACCATCATTGTCCGTCTTCCTTTTAAAATCCATCTGCACCCAACAGCCTTACGACCATCAAGTAGTTCTTTCAAAGTCTATACTTTGTTTTATACATGGATCCTCTCTCGGATTTTATGGCCTCAAGCCATTCGTTGGAATCCGGGCCCACCATCGCTTCTCCACAGCTCGTAGGTTCATTGTTGTCTAGCAACATGACTTCCAAGACAAGATTACGTACCACTCTGAAGTAGTACACATCCTTGTCGACCTATGAGATTTGGTAGTGACTTGATCCGAAGTTTCATGATCACTATCATAAGCTTCCACTTCAATTGGTGTAGGTGCCACAGGAACAACTTCCTGTGCCCTGCTACACACTAGTTGAAGTGACGGTTCAATAACCTCATCAAGTCTCCACCATCCTCCCACTCAATTCTTTCGAGAGAAACTTTTCCTCGAGAAAGGACCCGTTTCTAGAAACAATCACTTTTGCCTCCGGATCTGAGATAGGAGGTATACCCAACTATTTTTGGGTATTCTATGAAGATGCATTCATCCGCTTTGGGTTCGAGCTTATCAGCCTGAAACCTTTTCACATAAGCGTCGTAGCCCCAAACTTTTAAGAATTGACAACTTAGGTTTCTCTAAACCATAGTTCATGCGGTGTCATCTCAACGGAATTACGTGGTGCCCTATTTAAAGTGAATGCGGTTGTCTCTAATGCCTAACCCATAAACGATAGTGGTAATTCGATAAGAGGCATCATGGTATGCACCACATCCAATAGGGTGCAGCTATGATGTTCGGACACACCATCACACTATGGTGTTCCAGGCGGTATTAGTCATGACACAATTTCCACAATGTCTTAATTGTGTGCCAAACTCGTAACTCAGATATTCATCTCTATGATCATATCATAGATATTTTATCCTCTTGTCACGACGATCTTCGACTTCACTCTAAAATTACTTGAACCTTTCAATAATTCAGACTTGTGTTTCAGCAAGTAAATATACTTAGCATCTACTCAAATCATCTGCAAAGTAAGAACATAACGATATCCACTGCGTGCCTCAGCACTCATTGGACTGCACACATCAAAATGTATTACTTCCAACAAGTTGCTTTCTTGTTCCATCTCACTGAAAACGAGGCCTTTCAGTCATCTTGCCCATGTGGTATGATTTGCATGTCTCAAGTGATTCAAAATCAAGTAAGTCGAAACGATCCATCTGTATGGAGTTTCTTCATGCATATCTACCAATAGACATGGTTCGCTTGTCTCAATCTTTTCAAAAACGGGTGAGTCCAAAGATCCATCAAGATGGAGCTTCTTCATGCGTTTTATACCAACATGACTCAAATGGCAGTGCCACAAGTATGTGGTACTATCATTACTATCTTATATCTTTTGGCATGAACATGTGTATCACTACGATCGAGATTCAATGAACCATTCATTTTAGGTGCAATACCATTGATGGTATTATTCAAATAAATAGAGTAACCATTATTCTCCTTAAATGAACAACCGTATTGCGATAAACATAATCCAATCATGTCTATGCAAACACCAAATAACAATTATTTAGGTTTAACACCAATATCGATGGTAGAGGGAGCATGCGATGCTTGATCACATCAACCTTGGAAACACTTCCAACACATATCGTCATCTCACCTTCAGCTAGTCTCCGTGTATTCTGTAGCCTTTTATTTCGAGTTACTAACATTTAGCAACTGAACCGGTATTTTAATACCCTGGTGCTACTAGGAGAACTAGTAAAGTACACATTATAATGTATATCCAATATACTTCTGTCGACCTTGCCAGCCTTCTCATTTACCGAGTATCTAGGGTATTTCTGATTCAGTGACCGTTCGCCTCATTATAGAAGCACTTAGTCTCGGGTTTGGGTTCAACCTTGGGTTTCTTCACTAGAGCAGCAACTGATTTGCCGTTTCATGAAGTATCCCTTCTTTCCCTTGCCATTCTTGAAACTAGTGGTTTAACCATCAACAATTGATGCTCCTTCTTGATTTCTACTTTCGCGGTGTCAAACATCACGAGTTGCTCAAGGATCATCATGTATATCCCTGATATGTTATAGTTCATCACGAAGCTCCAATAGCTTGGTGGCAGTGACTATGGAGAACCATCACTATCTCATCTAGAAGATTAACTCCCACTCAATTCAAGCAATTGTAGTACTCACACAATCTGAGCACATGCTCAACGATTGAGCTTTTCTCCCTTAGTTTGCAGGCTTAAGAAACTTGTCAGAGGTCTCATACCTCTTGACGGTGGCACTAGTCTGAAATTCCAATTTCAGTCTTTGGAACATCTCATATGTTCTGCGACATTTCAAAAAAACGTCTTTTGGTGCCACAATTCTAAACCGTTAGTATTACGCACTGAACTATCATGTAGTCATCAAAACGTGTATGTCAGATGTTTCCCAACATCTACAGACGATGTTCGAGGTTCAAAACACTGAGTGGTGCATTAAGGACATAGCCCTTCTGTGCAACAATGAGGACAATCCTCAGTTCACGAATCCAGTTCGCATAATTGCTACTGTCAACTCACAACTAAATTTTCTCTAGGAACATATATAAAATAGTAGAACCAAAGCGTGAGCTACGACATAATTTGCAAATACCTTTTGACTATGTTCATGATAATTAAGTTCATCTAATCAAATTATTCAATGAACTCCCACTTAGATAGACATCCCTCTAGTCATCTAAGTGATACACGATTCGAGTCAACTAGGCCGTGTCCGATCATCATGTCAGACAGACTATTCATCATCGGTGAACATCTTCATGTTGATCGTATCCACTATACGACTCATGTTCGACCTTTCGGTCTTCCGTGTTCCGAGGCCATGTCTGTACATGCTAGGCTCGTCAACTCAACCTAATTAAGTGTTTCGCATGTGTAAATCTGGCTTACACCCTTTGTATGCGAACATTAGAATCTATCACACCCGATCATCACGTGGTGCTTCGAAACAACGAACCTTCGCAGCGGTGCACAGTTAGGGGGAACACTTTCTTGAAATTTTAGCGAGGGATAATCTTATTTATGCTACCGTCGTTCTAAGCAAATAAGATGTAAACATGCCAAACATCACATGAAAATCATAAAGTGACATGATATGGCCAATATCATCTTGCGCCTTTTGATCTCCATCTTCGAGGCGCGACATGATCACCTTCGTCACCGGCATGACAACATGATCTCCATCATCACGATCTCAATCATCGTGTCTTCATGAAGTTGTCTCGCCAACTATTACTTCTACTACTATGGCTAACGGTTAGCAATAAAGTAAAGTAATTACATGGCGTTTTTCTTTGACACGCAGGTCATACAATAAATTAAGACAACTCCTATGGCTCCTGCCAATTGTCATACTCATCGACATGCAAGTCGTGATTCCTATTACAAGAACATGATCAATCTCATACATCACATATATCATTCATCACATCCTTTTGGCCATATCACATCACACGGCATATGCTGCAAGAACAAGTTAGACGTCCTCTAGTTGTTGTTGCAAGTTTTTACGTGGCTGCTATAGGTTTCTAGCAAGAACGTTTCTTACCTACGCCAAAACCACAACGTGATATGCCAATTTCTATTTGCCCTTCATAAGGACCCTTTTCATCGAATCCGATCCGACTAAAGTGGGAGAGACAGACATCCTCTAGCCACCTTATGCAACTAGTGCATGTCAGTCGGTGGAACCTGTCTCACGTAAGCGTGCGTGTAAGGTCGGTCCGGGTGCTTCATCCCACGATGCCGCCGAATCAAGATAAGATTAGTAACATCAAGTAAATTGACAAAATCGACGCCCACAACAACTTGTGTTCTACTCATGCATAGAATCTACGCATAGACCTAGCTCATGATGCCACTGTTGGGAACATAGCAGAATTTTAAAATTTTCCTACGTGTCACCAAGATCAATCTATGGAGTCTTCTACCAATGAGAGGGAGAGGACTGCATCTACATACCCTTGTAGATCGTGAGCGGAAGCGTTCGGGAGAACGGGGTTGATGGAGTCGTACTGGTCGTGATCCAAATCACCGATGATCCTAGCGCCAAACGAATGGCACCTCCGCGTTCAACACACATACGGAACGAGGACGTCTCCTGCGCCTTGATCCAGCAAGGAGGGGGGAGAGGTTGAGGAAGAAAGCTCCAACAGCAGCACGACAGCGTGGTGGTGGTGGAGCAGCAGTACTCCGGCAGGGCTTCGCCAAGCTCTTGACGGAGGAGGAGAGGTGTTGGGGAGGGGAGGGGCTGCGCCTTGGGATGGGTGCGGCTCCCATGTGCCTCCCCACTATATATAGGGGTGGAGGGGGCTGGTTTCTTGCCCTCCAAGTCCATTGGGGCGTTGGCAAAGGTGGGGGAAAGAAATCCCATCATTTCCTTTCCCCACCGATTGTCATCCCCCTTTTTAGGGATCTTGATCTTAACCCTTTGGGATATGATCTTATTCCATCTAAGGGCGAATCTTGGTGCGCCTTGACCAGGGGTGTGGGGCCTTGCCCCCACTACCCACGTTCATGTCGGTCCCCACATGCAGGTGAGCCCCACTATGGAACCTTCTAGAATCTTCCCGGTACAATACCGAAAAATCCCGAACATTTTCCGGTGGCCAAAATAGGACTTCCCATATATAAATCTTTACCTCCGGACCATTCAGTAATCACATACAAGTCTTCCTAATAACCCTAACGTCATCGAACCTTAAGTGTGTAGACCCTACGGGTTCGGGAAACATGCAGACATGACCGAGACAACTCTCCGGCCAATAACCAACAGCGGGATCTGGATACCCATGTTGGCTCCCACATGTTCCACAATGATCTCATCGGATTAAACACGATGTCGAGGATTCAAGCAATCCTGTATACAATTCCCTTTGTCAATCGGTACGTTACTTGCCCGAGATTCGATCCTCAGTATCCCAATACCTCGTTCAATCTCGTTACCGGCAAGTCACTTTACTCGTACCATAATGCATGATCCCGTGATCAACCACTTGGTCACATTGAGCTCATTATGATGATGCATTACCGAGTGGGCCCAGAGATAACTCTCCGTCATACGGAGTGACAAATCCCAGTCTCGATTCGTGCCAACCCAACAGACACTTTCGGAGATACCCGTAGTGGACCTTTATAGCCACCCAGTTACGTTGTGACGTTTGGCACACCCAAAGCACTCCTACGGTATCCGGGAGTTGCACAATCTCATGTTCTAAGGAAATAATACTTGACATTAAAAAAGCTCTAACAGATGAACTACACGATCTTGTGCTATGCTTAGGATTAGGTCTTGTCCATCACATCATTCTCCTAATGATGTGATCCCGTTATCAATGACATCCAATGTCCATGGTTAGGAAACCATAACCATCTATTGATCAACGAGATAGTCAACTAGAGGCTCACTAGGGACATGTTGTGGTCTATGTATTCACACATGTATTACGGTTTCCAGTCAATACAATTATAGCATGAAAAATAGACGATTATCATGAACAAGAAAATACAATAATAACCATTTTATTATTGCCTCTAGGGCATATTTCCAACACACCCAGCGTGTCCAAGAGAACCGCCTCGGCCCCGTCTTCCTCCTCGACGCCCCACGCAAGCGGGACGGACCACAGCGCCAGCATCGCCCTCGGCTTCTTCCTTCGGCCACCGAGATCGCCGATGACCTTGCGCCCTCTCCGACACCTCCCCGAGCCCGTTGAGCCTCTCCTCGCATCCATCGTAAGTTCCACCCCCTAACCCCCCCTCCTTTGCTTTGTTTGCATGCCGTAGCCGCCATCTCGCCTGTGACCGAATGCGCCGCCGCCTGCACTCATCGCCGGTGATGCTCCGGTGACCATTTGGTCCCGGGCGTGCGTCCAACATGCTCACCGCCGCGCGTAGAGACCCCCTAGCGCCTCACTGCGTTCATTTGCGCACCGCAACACCAATCCCGCGCTCACCCGAACGCCGGCGCTGCCCCGAGCTCGTCTCCGGTGAGCTCCGGCTGTCCCCGCTGCCGCCACATGCCGCGCTGGATGCGGGTGAGCTCCAGCTCCCTATAGATGGCCTCGGCCGCCCGTTTGGTCACCGAAGACGCAAATCCGAAGCTCGCCGCCGTGACTGGCCTCGTCGGCGTCAAGTCACCGTCGGGTTTGACCCTGCTGACCAAGTTGACCCCGGGTGGGCCCAGTTTGACCCTCTGGGTCAATGAAAAATGGGACCCGCCTGCTAATTAAGTTAGGATTAGGACTAACTAAAAATTAGTTAGACTAATAACACTGACACGCGGGACCCACTGGTCAGTTTGACCTGGACCGCCCCGTTGACCTGCTGACGTCACAAAGATGTAGTGCTGACGCAGTAACTCTTTTACTGGATTTATTCTTATACAGGAAATTCCAGAAAATAGCCAAAACTTCTAAAAATCATAGAAAATCAACCGTTGCTCCAAATCAACCAAATCATATATGAAAAATGATCAGAAAAATCCAATCTATCCATCTGTACTAGTTTCATGCATGTTATAGCAATTTAACCTTGCTGTTTAGATGAGTTATGATAATGCACTTATATGAACTCATAACTTGAGTTGTATTTGAATATTTGATTCAAATGGGCTCAAACCACTCTGGAGTTAGTTGCATTAGCTCAACCACAGCATATTGCCACGTCATGATCATGCATCATATTGTGCATTGCATTGATTGTGTTCTTCCTTGTTTGCCGGTATTTGACCCCTCTCGGTAGACGATGTTCCGACGATGTGATCAATGACACCGATGAAGAGCTATACTATCTTCAGAAGTGCCAGGCAAGCAAAACCCCCTTTTTCATTCTGATACAATCCCACTCTCTCGCTCCTGCTCTCTTTTACTGCATTAGGACAACAACGATTCAACTGTTACATGCTACGGTAGTTGAACCCCTTTCCTCTACATGACCTGTCATTGCCACAGTAAATAGATGAAACCCACTAGCATGAGTAGGAGTTGTTTGAGCCCTGATGTTCCTACTCATTCATGTTTGTTTTCATGCCTGCTACTGCTTAGAATTGAGTCAGGTCTAGTTCATCAGGGATGAATTGGAATGTGGTGAAACATGTCCTACTGTTGAGAGCTAAGTGTGTGAACACGATTTGGTAAAGGTAGCGGTGAGAGGCCATGTAGGAGTACATGGTGGGTTGTCTCATTGCAGCCGTCCTCAAGAACTAAGTTCTGTGTTTGTGATCCATGAACATTTACTACCACACATTGGGCTCCGGGCGCTCCAAGCTCTCTCGACTTCTTAATCAACCTGATCTCTGTCTAGGAGTTGCAACTAGTTTCTGGTGTTTGTAGGTAGTGTTAGTAGTCTACCAAGTGATACCCGGTACAGGTGGGCTTGGGACAGACTAGGCACCATGGCATGGTGTACCAAGCATAGATCCACCCATCGAGGTGGGATTGGGAACCCTGCACACATTGTTTGGGGCCGTGAGCGACACCGCGGCCGGATCTCCTTGCAGATGGAACCCGAATAGGCGTTAAACCTGGACTAGAGACTTGTGTGGTTAGTCAGGTCGTGGCTGACTCCCTCGCCAGGCTTCCGCTTGAAGGTTGCCGAGATACATGACATGTACATTGTGACGCCCCCGATTCAATCGTACACTAATCATGCACGCAAATGTGTATGATCAAGATCAGGGACTCACGGGAAGATATCACAACACAACTCTGCAAATAAAATAAGTCATACAAGCATCATAATACAAGCCAGGGGCCTCGAGGGCTCGAATACAAGTGCTCGATCATAGACGAGTCAGCGGAAGCAACAATATCTGAGTACAGACATAAGTTAAACAAGTTGCCATAAGATGGCTAGCACAAACGGGGATACAGATCGAACGAGGCGCAGGCCTCCTGCCTGGGATCCTCCTAACTACTCCTGGTCATCGTCAGGGGGCTGCACGCAGTAGTAGGCACCTCCAGTGTAGTAGGAGTGAAAGGATCGAGAAGAGGTGTCTAGAGGGGGGTGATTAGACACTAAGTGCCAAAAGTTGCAGTTTTTAATATTCTTAAGTTTAGGTGGAGTTTAGGCACAAGTTTAACAAACACAATACATATCAAGCAAGTATGCAAAGAGTATATGAGCAGAGGAAAGTAAAGCATGCGACTTGCAAGAATGTAAAGGGAAGGGTTTGGAGTATTCAAACGCAATTGGAGACACGAATGTTTTTGGCGTGGTTCTGATAGGTGGTGCTATCGTACATCCACGTTGATGGAGACTTCAACCCACGGAGGGTAACGGTTGCGCGAGTCCACGGAGGGCTCCACCCACGAAGGGTCCACGAAGAAGCAACCTTGTCTATTCCATCATGGCTGTCATGTTACGGTTGGGCGAGTCCACGGAGGGCTCCACCCACGAAGGGTCCACGAAGAAGCAACCTTGTCTATTCCATCACGGCCGTCTCCCACGAAGGACTTGCCTCACTAGTGGTAGATCTTCACGAAGTAGGCGATCTCCTTGCCCTTACGAACTCCTTGGTTCAACTCCACAATCTTGTCGGAGGCTCCCAAGTGACACCTAGACAATCTAGGAGACACCACTCTCCAAGAAGTAACAAATGGTGTGTTGACGATGAACTCCTTGCTCTTGTGCTTCAAATGATAGTCTCCCCAACACTCAACTCTCTCTCACAGGATTTGGATTTGGTGGAAAGAAGATTTGAGTGGAAAGCAACTTGGGGAAGGTTAGAGATCAAGGTTCATATGGTAGGAATGGAATATCTTGACCTCAACACATGAGTAGGTAGTTCTCTCTCAGAAAATGTGTATTGGAAGTGACGGTATGTTCTGATGGCTTTCTCCATGAATGAAGAGTGGGTGGAGGGGTATATATAGCCTCCACACAAAATCTAACCGTTACACACAATCTGCCAAACTCGGTGGGACCGAATAGTTAAACTCGGTCGGACCGATTTAGCAAACCTAGTGACCGTTAGGATTTTCGGTGGGACTGAGATGCAACTCGGTAGGACCAATATGGTTAGGGTTCGGGCATAATGTAATCTCTGTGTGACCGATTACACAAACTCGGTGGGACCGATTTTGGTAATAAGCTAACCAGAGAGTTGGTCAGGCAAACTCGGTGAGGCCGATTACACAAACTCGGTAGGATCGATTTTGGTAATGAGCTAACCAGAGGATTTGCATTGTAATCTCGGTAGTACCGATTGCTCAAACTCGGTGAGACCGATTTTGGCAATGGACATACACAGTGAGATTACAATCCCATCTCGGTGAGACCGAGATCCCTATCGGTGAAACCGATTTGCTAGGGTTTGTGGCAGTGGCTATGACATGTGAAACTTGGTGGCGCCGGATAGAAAGAATCGGTGGGGCCGAGTTTGACTTTTGGTTTAGGTCATATGTGGATGTGGGAATATAGTTGAGGGTTTTAGAGCATATCACTAAGCACATGAAGCAAGAGGCTCATTAAGCAACACCTCATCCCTCCTTGATAGTATTGGCTTTTCCTATAGACCCAATGTGATCTTGGATCACTAAAATATGAAATGTAGAGTCTTGAAGCTTGAGCCAATCCTTTGTCCTTAGCATCTTGAAGGGGTTCCACATCCTCTAGTCCATGCCACTCCATTGTTGAACTTATCTGAAACATGCTAGGTAAAAGTGTTAGTCCAACAAGAGATATGTTGACATTAATTACCAAAACCACCCAGGGAGCACTTGTGCTTTCAATCTCCCCCTTTTTGGTAATTGATGACAACATACATCAAAGCTTTAGATAAAGATATAGAGAATAGCAAGTAAAGCTTTGGAAAGACATGTAACATGCATAGGCTCCCCCTACATGTATGCAATCATGTGAATATTGAATATAGGATCATGTGAGTGCATAAGCATGACAGGGTAAGCAATGTGTTACATGTATCTTGGCTATATGCATCAGAGCAAATGATGTGAATATGAGAAATGTACCTTCATGCTCATGAGTCCTTCTTGCAAACAATATGTACATCAGCAAGAACTTCTCATTCACATGACTGTGATGCATATACTTACCTTGTGGTCTTGAGTTGGCTTAGGATGGGATGAACCTGCACAAACAAGGTTAAATAACACAGATACACCTACTAACCAGAGAAAACAAGAGAAACCACAAGAGAACCAAGACTGGGATGACATGTAGAGTGAGTACTAAGTACCACATTGGATATAGTCATGTCCCCAAAGGTAAAGATATGAAATAAAATCAGAGATTTCCTTCCCTTAGATGTCTTGCTCCCCCTGAATCTGCATGGGATATTGGGAGAAGATAGGGAACAGAAAATCAGAGCAATAGAAAATAAACAGCAAAGCTTGAGCTAAAGCAAGCAACCAAACATGTATTTCCCCTCTTAAAGACATGTAACATCTCTCCTATTGAACACCAAGCATCTGGGGTCATTGATGATATTACTTTCTCTCCCCCTGAGTATTCTCTCTTTCTCCCCCTAAAGGAAGGATTAAGCTTTGATGTGATGTCTCTCCCCCTTTGACATCAATTTCCAAGAAGGGTCTTCTGGACACGTGATACAAATGGGTTGGTCCTTGAGTCACAGAGCAAAGCAGTATGTGTAACATGATGCTGGTAGAGGACAAGAATCATTGAGTGGAGCTGGAGCAAACAGAAATCAGGAATAAGTGGCAGGTTGGTTTTTCTATGGTGAAATCGGTGACTCCGAGTTGTGTGCTCCGGTTGCATCGAAAGGTTTTGGTTGAGCCGAAGAGAACAAACCGGTGGGACCGAGTTCATTAGAGTGAAACCACTTGTCACCTCAGCTCACTGGACAAGTAAAATCTCACAAGGATATGCAAGGAATTAACTGAAAGATTTGCAATGAATTGGATGCAGAAAATGCAGAACAAAAAGAAAAGAAACTAAAAGATCTAGATGAAGTTTTTTTGTTGTTGTTGAAAAGGGGAAACAAATATGCAAATGACAAATGCAATAACACAGAAAAGAACACAAAAGAACTTCATCTAGAGTTGGTCGGCGACAAAGTCACCTATGTTAGAGTATATTGACTTAGGAGTCAAGTGAGAGCACTTGATCATAGGTCATACTCATCGTTTAAGCTCAAAATGGGGTTTCCATTTTTCGTTTAAGCATCTTGATGTATTCACATCTTGTCGAGTTGCTTTGACTCATGACTTGGAGTAAAGCTTCTCTAAGATGGAATAACATACCTTGGGGGTGGTGTTGATCTTGCTCATGTAGTTGAACTTGTGTGAGTTGCTCAAGGTTGATGTAGTTCATCAAGAGTTGGGAGCACCACTTGGAGTTTGAGTTCATCTACCTACATGGGTTAGTCTTGCAAGGAAGAGCACTTGTGTATCCAAAATGACAATCATGAGACTCAACATAGAATTTGTCAAAGGATATGTTTGAATGGTTTCGTGCTTCCTTGTCTTCAACCACCATTGTGTAGAGACTTGGTGATGTAGAGATTGCTCAAGATGTGAGTGAGTTGAAATCTCATAGATTTAGATTCAACAAAGTACCTACACGGGTTAGATAACATGCAAGGTACAAATATATCCAAGACATATGAATAGCATCATAAGAGAAATATCGAGGATTAGTCATAAGCTCATGCCCCGCATGTATCAAATGGAGGTCCTACTCCAAGTTTGAAGCATCAATGATGTTCAATTCACCTCTCAACCTGCAAAACACTTTCTCATCAAGTGGTTTAGTGAATATATCTGCTAATTCCTTATCGGTGCGAACATGCTTAATGTCAATGTCCCCTTTTGCCACATGATATCGAATGAAATGATGACGAACTTCAATATGCTTAGTTTGAGAGTGTTGCACAGGATTGTGAGCAATCTTAATAGCACTTTCATTGTCACATAGCAATGGAACATGTTTCACAAATATCCCATAATCTTTAAGAGTTTGGGTCATCCAAAGTAATTGAGCACAACATGAACCAGCAGCAATGTATTCCGCTTCGGCGGTGGATAAGGATACCGAGTTTTGTTTCTTGGAAGACCAAGACACAAGAGATCTACCAAGGAATTGACAAGTACCCGAAGTGGACTTTCTATCAACCTTGTCTCTGGCATAGTCCGAATCAGAATAGCCAACAAGATCAAAAGAGGACCTCTTAGGATACCAAATGCCAAAATTTGGTGTATGGATTAAGTATCTCACTATCCTTTTCACAGCCTTAAGATGACATTCTTTAGGAGCAGCTTGATATCATGCACACATGCACACACTTAGCATAATATCAGGATGAGAGGCACATAGATATAACAATGAATCAATCATAGAGCGATAAACTTTTTGATCAACCAGTTCACCATCTTTGGTCAAATCAAGATGTCCACTGGTAGGCATGGGTGTAGTCATACCTTTGCATTCTTGCATATTGAACTTCTTGAATAAGTCTTTGGTGTACTTTGTTTGAGAAACAAAGGTACCTTCCTTAGTTTGCTTGATTTGCAAACCGAGAAAGAATTTGAGTTCACTCATCATAGACATCTCAAACTTCGCCGACATCAGCTTCCCAAACTTCTCACTAAATTGAGGGTTAGTTGAACCAAATATGATATCATCAACATAAATTTGGCACACAAATAGTTCTCCATTAACCCTTTTAATGAAAAGAGTAGAGTCAATTTTACCAATTTCAAAGCCTTTTTCAATAAGGAACTTGTTCAAGCATTTATACCATGCTCTAGGAGCTTGTTTAAGACCGTAAAGAGCTTTGTGAAGTTTGTAAACATGATTAGGTTTCTTAGGATTGACAAAGCCGGGAGGTTGCTTAATATAAACTTCCTCCTCAATTTTGCCATTTAGAAAAGCACTTTTAATGTCCATTTGGTACAAAGTGATATCATGGTGATTAGCATAGGCAAGTAAGATGCGAATGGACTCAAGTCTAGCAACGGGAGCATATGTCTCACCATAGTACATACCTTCAACTTGTGTGTTTCCTTGGGCGACGAGACGGGCTTTGTTGCAAACCACTTGTCCATCTTCATCTTGCTTGTTGCGAAACACCCATTTGGTACCAATGATGTTGTGGTTGCTGTCGGGCTTCTCGACCAATGTCCACACTTGATTTCTCTCAAAGTTGTGTAGCTCTTCATGCATAGCGTTTATCCAATCCGGACCCCTCAATGCTTCTTCAACCTTCATAGGTTCAATGCTAGAGATGAATGAGTAATGTTCACAAAAGTTAGCTAAACGAGTTTTAGAGCGAGTGATTCTCCCGGTTTGAATATCTTTGTAGATTTGCTCGACGGGATGATCTTTATCAATTCTTGCTCGAACTCGTCAAAGCTTTTGCTTGGGTCGGGGTGGAACATCCTCTTCATCTTGTTCTTCTTCTTGTTCTTGGCCTTCTTCATTGTTGATGTTGTCGTCCTCTTGTCGTGGTGGAGAAGGAGGTTGTTGATGTTCATCTTGGTGTACTTCCTCGTTTTCTTCATCTTGGTGTGTCCCACTTGTGGATTCTTCCGTATCAACTCTTGGTTCACCTTGTCGTGAGGTGGAAGCTTCCACTTGGACGGACGAGGTACTCTCCTTCATTTCCGTTGGACGAATCTTGCCGATGGACAAGTCTTGAATTGCTTCTGAAGGGTCTTTGTCTCCTACATCAATTGGCAATTGCTCTACTTGCGAGCCGTTAGATTCATCAAACTTGACATCTACCGTCTCTTCAACCTTTCGGGTGAAATTGTTGTAGACACGGTAAGTGTGAGAGTTTGAGCCATAACCAAGTAGGAAACCTTCATGAGACTTAGGAGCAAATTTAGAACGATGATGCTTATCAAGTATGTAGCACTTTGAGCCGAATACTCAAAAGTATCCAACTTGGGGTTTGTTACCGGTGAGGAGCTCATATGCCGTCTTGCCGAGTAGCTTGTGAAGATACAAGCGATTTGTTGCATGACGAGCTGTCTCAACCGCTTTCTCCCAAAAGTGCTTTGGCGTCTTGTACTCATCAAGCATCGTTCTTGCCATCTCGATAAGAGTCCGGTTCTTCCTCTCAACAACTCCATTTTGTTGAGGTGTGTACGTAGCCGAGAACTCGTGTGAAATCCCTTCTTCGTCAAGAAAGGTGTCCACATTTGCGTTCTTGAACTCCGTTCCGCTGTCACTCCGAACCTTCTTGATCTTCATGTCAAATTGATTTTGGGCCTTCCTAGCGAAGTTTTTGAAGGTCTTTTGGACCTGCGATTTGTCATCAAGAAAGAACACCCACGTAAATCTTGAAAAATCATCAACTATGACTAGACCAAATGAGTTACCACCGAGACTCTTGTATGCATTTGGACCAAAGAGATCCATGTGAAGTAGCTCGAGTGGTCTTCTTGTGGTCATGATGTTCTTCGCGCGGTGACTTCCTCCAACTTGTTTCCCTACTTGACAAGCGCTACAAAGTCTATCCTTGTCAAATACGACATCTTTTATTCCAAGGATATGATCACCTTTAATAAGCTGATCAAGATTTCACATTCCAACATGGCCTAGTCTTCTATGCCACAACCAGCCTTTAGAAGATTTAGCAATTAAGCAAGTTTTAGGTTTAACCCTTTTAGTGAAGTCAACAATGTAAAGATCTCCTCTACGTATACCGGTAAAGATCATTTTATGATTGTCTATACGAAACACTTGGCAATCTACTTAAGTGAATAAGACATTGAAACCGAAATCTGTAAGTCTAGAAACTGAAAGTAAATTGTATCCAAGGGATTCAACGAGCATGACATTTTGTATGGAGCTATCATGTGAGATGGCCACCTTACCAAGGCCAACCACCTTACCCTTTGAATTATCACCAAAAGTGACATATTTTCGATGGCCGTCGTTTTCAGCAAGCTCATTGAGCATATCTTCATCTCCGGTCATATGATCAGTACATCCACTATCAAGGACCCATTCCTTTCCTCCAGCCATGTAGCCGCGAAGATTTGCCATAAGACCAAAATGTCTCATTGCATTATAAGATCATAGTCACTATCATCATCTTCATCATAGTATCCATGTTCAACATCATCTTGTAATTGATCAATTCCTAGAGAGGGTAATTCATTAGATAAATGATCATCACAATGGTTACCTTTATGAATTCTAATAGCTTAGGATATGATATTGCTAATGATTCCAATGTTTCCTTTAGCACGCATGAGATTTGTGAGCTCAAAAAGATAATCACCAAAACTAGGATCACTAGAGTTCATCTTACTCAAAGCAATAGACTTATGGAGAATTTCATCTAAATTTTTTAAGGAATAAACGGGAAATCGTTCCTCAAGAAATTTCCATATAGTATAGGCACAATCAAGAGTAGGCAAACTAGCAATCAAATTTTTGGGCAATCCTCTAATGATGAGCTCAACAATTCTAAGATTATGAATCATGTCAATATCTTCATCTAGGGTAGGGTCCAAAGGATCAATATGAGGTGCACAAGGACTAGCAATGTACTTGTTCAAATGATATTCATTGAAAATCTCAAGCATTTCATTTTTCCACTCATGAAAATACTCTCCATCAAGAATGGGCACTCTATGTCTAAGACTCCCTAAAGTAGACACATCCATCTTCCTCCAAATGTGTTTAAACAAAGGCAATGGAGACCAAAGCTCTGATACCAATTGAAAGGATCGAGAAGAGGTGTCTAGAGGGGGGTGATTAGACACTAAGTGCCAAAAGTTGCAGTTTTTAATATTCTTAAGTTTAGGTGGAGTTTAGGCACAAGTTTAACAAACACAATACATATCAAGCAAGCATGCAAAGAGTATATGAGCAGCAGAAAGTAAAGCATGCGACTTGCAAGAATGTAAAGGGAAGGGTTTGGAGTATTCGAACGCAATTGGAGACACAGATGTTTTTGGCATGGTTCCGATAGGTGGTGCTATCGTACATCCACGTTGATGGAGACTTCAACCCACGGAGAGAAACGGTTGCGCAAGTCCACGGAGGGCTCCACCCACGAAGGGTCCATGAAGAAGCAACCTTGTCTATTCCATCATGGACGTCGCCCACGAAGGACTTCCCTCACTAGTGGTAGATCTTCATGAAGTAGGCGATCTCCTTGCCCTTACAAACTCCTTGGTTCAACTCCACAATCTTGTCGGAGGCTCCCAAGTGATACCTAGCCAATCTAGGAGACACCACTCTCCAAGAAGTAACAAATAGTGTGTTGATGATGAACTCCTTGCTCTTGTTCTTCAAATGATAGTCTCCCCAACACTCAACTCTCTCTCACAGAATTTGGATTTGGTGGAAAGAAGATTTGAGTGGAAAGCAACTTGGGGAAGGCTAGAGATCAAGATTCATATGGTAGGAATGGAATATCTTGACCTCAACACATGAGTAGGTAGTTCTCTCTCAGAAAATGTGTATTGGAAGTGAAGGTATGTTCTGATGGCTTTCTCCATGAATGATGAGTGGGTGGAGGGGTATATATAGCCTCCACACAAAATCTAACCGTTACACACAATCTGCCAAACTCGGAGGGACTGAATAGTTAAACTCGGTCGGACCAATTTAGCAAACCTAGTGACCGTTAGGATTTTCGGTGGGACTGAGATGCAACTCGGTAGGACCGATATGATTAGGGTTCGGGCATAACGTAATCTCGGTGTGACCGATTACACAAACTCGGTGGGACCGATTTTGGTAATAAGCTAACCAGAGAGTTGGTCAGGCAAACTCGGTGAGACCGATTACACAAACTCGGTAGGACCGATTTTGGTAATGAGCTAACCAGAGGATTTGCATTGTAATCTCGGTAGTACCGATTGCTCAAACTCGGTGAGACCGATTTTGGCAATGGACATACACAGTGAGATTACAATCCCATCTCGGTGAGACCGAGATCCCTATCGGTGAAACCGATTTGCTAGGGTTTGTGGCAGTGGCTATGACATGTGAAACTCGGTTGCGCCGGATAGAAAGAATCGGTGGGGCCGAGTTTGACTTTTGGTTTAGGTCATATGTGGATGTGGGAAGATAGTTGAGGGTTTTGGAGCATATCACTAAGCACATGAAGCAAGAGGCTCATTAAGCAACACCTCATCCCTCCTTGATAGTATTGGCTTTTCCTATAGACTCAATGTGATCTTGGATCACTAAAATATAAAATGTAGAGTCTTGAAGCTTGAGCCAATCCTTTGTCCTTTGCATCTTGAAGGGGTTCCACATCCTCTAGTCCATGCCACTCCATTGTTGAACTTATCTGAAACATGCTAGGTAAAAGTGTTAGTCCAACAAGAGATATGTTGACATTAATTACCAAAACCACCCAGGGAGCACTTGTGCTTTCAAGGAGTCGTCGTCGAAGGTGGTGTCTGGATCCTGGGCTCCATCGTCTGGTCACAGCAATCTGGTAAAGGAAAGGGGAAAAGGGGGAACAAAGCAACCGTGAGTACTCATCCAAAGTACTCGCAAGCAAGGAGCTACACTACATATGCATGGGTATATATGTAAAGGGCCATATCAGTGGACTGAACCGCAGAATGCCAGAATAAGAAGGGGATAGCTAATCCTGTTGAAGACTATGCTTCAGGCAGCCTCTGTCTTGCAGCATGTAGAAGAGAGTAGACTGAAGTCCTCCAAGTAGCATCGCATAGCATAATCCTACCCGGCAAAGTTCTCGTCCATCGGTGGTTACCGGAATGTTATCAACAATAGTAACAGGGTCTTACTAACAGAGTTGTACACCGAGGTGTTTACCTAAGGAGGGAATTACCACTGCTCAGTTAAGTAGATTATAAGAAAGTTTGAACAAAACAACGAAAAGGAAAATATGCTTAAACACATATATCAGGGGTATATCCTTCCCAAAGTCAAGCAGAGGATGATATCCAAGACAGGATATAAAGTAGAAAAACCCTTTAGATAAGAGGAGAGAAACTTCATGACATTACCCATTCAACGGTGTTTGGGTAATTTCAACAAGAAACATTTAGCATGGTGCTTCAAATGTTCTTATTGAAAATCGGAGTACCATAGACATGCTTCGAGATATCACTGACATGTTCTTCAAACAAAGGTCAAACTTTGGATACCCAAGGGATCCATCAGGAACAACTCATAGAATAAGTCTTGCAATAGGTCCTCCAACCAGGTGTGCTAGGCATGACATCACCTTATTGGGTTATTGGAAGACCAACGCTATGACTCTTGGGAAATGTTCCAACCATCATATCTGACCGAGTTTCTGATCTGGTTGGTGTCAGGATAACTCAAACTCAGAATGCTTGAGAAGAAAGGTGCAACACAAATTGTCGAGATGACACTGTAAGACTCTCAGGAAATGAACTATGGGAGTGAGTATCGACACAAGAATTCATCATTTAAACCAAAGAGAGGATGACAGGGTAGCTGATGGAGTCAGCGACAATCCTCGAGATTTCCAAAAAGGTGGATTTCCATAGTTACATGAACAAGGAGATAACATTTGTCGGATCAAATGATATAATGATGTATGCTCAAGGAAAACATACACAATTAAAAATTGGTTGAAAAGTGCACCCGAAATATGGGCTTATAGTAGCATGATCAACGTTAGAATGGTGGTTCAGCAACCGATAGGCTAAGAATGAATTATCGATCATTAACTTCAAAGCAATAGGGTTGCTAGAAGTGCAGAATCCAAACAACACTGTTCACTTGTGGGTACCCCAGTTGGAGACACGAGGACTGAGGGAGTCCTGGATTATGGGGTGTCCGGGTAGCCAGACTATACCTTCAGTCGGACTCCTGGACTATGAAGATACAAGATTGAAGACTTCGTCCCGTGTCCGGATGGGACTTTCCTTGGCGTGGAAGGCAAGCTTGGCGATGCGGATATTTAGATCTCCTACCATTGTAACCGACTTTGTGTAACCCTAACCCTCTCCGGTGTCTTTATAAACCGGAGGGTTTTAGTCCACAGGACAACTCCAACATACAACAATCATACCATAGGCTAGCTTCTAGGGTTTAGCCTCCTTGATCTCGTGGTAGATCTACTCTTGTACTACCCATATCATCAATATTAATCAAGCAGGACGTAGGGTTTTATCTCCATCAAGAGGGCCCGAACCTGGGTAAAACATTGTGTCCCTTGTCTCCTGTTACCATCCGCCTAGACGCATAGTTCGGGACCCCCTACCCGAGATCCGTCGGTTTTGACACCGACATTGGTGCTTTCATTGAGAGTTCCTCTGTGTCGTCGCTTTTAGGCCTGATGGCTCCTTTGATCATCAACAACGATGCAGTCCAGGGTGAGACTTTTCTCCCAGGATGGATCTTCATCTTCGGCGGCTTCGCCCTGCGGGCCAATTCGCTTGGCCACCTGGAGCAGATCGAAAGCTACGCTCCTGGCCATCAGGTCAGATTTGGAAGTTTAAACTACACGACCGACATCCGCGGGGACTTGATCTTCGACGGATTCGAGCCATAGCCAAGCGCACCGCACTGTCTCGATGGGCATGATCTAGCTCTGCCGCCGAACAGTGTCCTGGAGGCCGCACGCGCATTGGTTCCGACCCTTAATTTGGAGCCTACTGTGCCGATCGAGGATGAGTGGCTAGACACCACCTCGGGGGCTGCGATCTCAAAGGCGATCGAGCCGAACACCAGCCCCGCACTCCACATGGCCTGTGACTCCGAGGAGCCGGATTCCTCTCCGGACTCCGAGCCCCCCGCGCGCCTGCCAATCGAATCCGATTGGGCGCCAGTCATGGAGTTCACCGCCGCAAACATCTTTCAGCACTCACCCTTCGGCGACATACTGAAGTCACTAAAGTCTCTCTCTTTATCAGGAGAGCCCTGGCCGGACTATGGTTAGCAAGGATGGGATACGGATGATGAAGAAATTCAAAACCCACCCATATGCCTCGATACAGACCCAACCATAGAGCAGGATGAGCCGGCAGACGACGAGCATGCCTTAGAGCAACCGTCCGAACAGGGCAACCCTGATAAAGAAACCGAACAACCCCCCTGGCGAAAATGGCATTCCGGACGACCTTACTCTGGACAAGCCCACTGAGCAGAAGAACCTCCACAAAAGGCTCGTTGCAACTGCATGTAGCCTGAAAAAGCAGAAGCGGAAGCTAAAAACTGCGGAAGATGCACTTAGAATCAGATGGAGTAAAGTAATCAATACTGCAGACAAATATGGCACCAGTCGCCACACTAAAAGCTATCCGAATTGAAAGCTACTGCCCGAATTCGACCAAGAGGCCTTAGAACCCTCGCATTCAAAAAATTAGAAAGCCACCCGGTCGGATAGACGACCCCACGGCCAGCATAAAGCGGCAAGTGGCGCCGCACTTAAGCCGGCACGCGACCCACTTAAGGATTAGCATCAAAAAGATGGCCCAGTCAGGTCCATTTATGGGCCAAGAAAGCAAGCTCTCACAAGCAATGCAATAAAGCCACTATCCGAATCCGGCACACCCAAATACAGGGGCGCCGCACATACCCTATGTTTCACCGATGAGGTCCTGGATTATGAATTTCCAGCGGGATTCAAACCCGTAAACATAGAGGCATATGATGGAACAACAGACCCTAGAGTCTGGATCGAGGATTATATCCTCCACATACATATGGCTAGAGGAGATGACCTCCACGCCATCAAATACTTACCCCTCAAGCTTAAAGGGCCAGCCCGGCATTGGCTTAAAAGCCTTCCTGAAAACACAATTGGAAGTTGGGAAGAGCTCGAGGACGCTTTCCGAGCAAATTTTCAAGGGATCTATGTTCGCCCTCCGGATGCAGACGATTTCAGTCACATAACCCAATATCCCGGAGAGTCAGCTCGGTAGTTCTGGAATAGATTTCTTACTAAGAAGAATCAGATAGTCAACTGTCCGGACGACGAAGCCCTAGCAGCTTTTAGGCACAACGTTCGAGATGAATGGCTCACCAGACACCTCGGCCAAGAAAAGCCAAGAACAATGGCCGCATTGACAAGCCTCATGACCCACTTTTGCGCAGGAGAAGACAACTGGTTGGCAAGATGTAGCACCAGTGACCCAAGTACATCCGAAACTAGGGGTGGAAACGGAAAACCGTGACGCAACAAGGATCGTCGCCGGACCAAGGAAAACAGTCCGAAAAGAACGGCAGTCAACGCCGAATTCAAAAGCTCACGGCAGAACCAGAAAAAACCGCCCCTCCAGGATAATAGAGATGATCTATCCAACCTAAACAAAATCTTAAACAGGATATGTCAAATACACAGTACTCCCGGGAAGCCTGCTAACCATACCCACAGAGATTGTTGGGTTTTCAAACAATCCGGCAGACTCAACGCCGAACACAAGGGGCTCGACACACCAAGCGATTACGATGACGAATCCCAAAAGCAGAGCACCAGGAAAAAAAAGAATTTCCCACAAGAAGTGAAAAGAGTAAACTTACTTCACATTACAAAATGTGCGGCACCCATAAAGGTACGCGCCATACGGCCTATCCCAAAGGAGTCTTGCCACTGGTTGTCAAAACCAATCATCTTCGATCATCTGGACTATTCTAGAAGTATCAGGAACGCAGGCTGGACTGCCTTGGTACTCGATCCAATAATTGACGGACTCCAGTTTACAAGTGTCTTGATGGACGGCGGCAGTGGACTAAACCTGATATATCAGGACACAATCCGCCACATGGGGATAGACCCAACAAGAATTCGCCATAGCAAAACCTCCTTTCAAGGGGTAACGCCAGGCCCGGACACCCATTGCATGGGTTTTCTCTGGCTCGAAGTTATATTCGGCTCTACCGATAACTTCCGCCGCGAAAAGCTGACTTTCCACATTGTCCCATTCTCAAGTCGCTATCAAGCACTGCTTGGACGCGAAGCTTTCGCCCACTTTAACGCAATACCGCATTATGCATCTCTTACGCTTAAGATGCCCGGTCCACGAGGCATCATCTCTTTGAAGGGGAAGCATTGAGTGCGCCTCCCCCGAGCAGAGGATTGTGCGGCCGCTTTAACAGCCCCACAATAAAAATGGCTTCACCAGCCAAAACATCTGAACAGGTCATTAAGACCACGGACACGAATAGACGAGTCCGGCACAAAATTATCATTGATAAAGGCTTAGTGGCCATATACCCCTGCCCTAGGGGCTCCGCACATATATAAAATAAGAGACAATGAAGCTCAATTTTACCTATTTTACTTTATACTTTATTTATTTAATATAACTTTTGTTCGGCACGACCTTTTTTCAACTTAGTTCCTCTCTTTTACAGATGAATATCGTGCTGCGCCCGTCCAGGATACGGCACAACGGAGACACAGGCGCAGACGTGCAGCAGGGACCCGTTACAAGATTCTTTTCAGATTAAGACCCTGCGTAAACCTTTTTTTACTGTCTCTTGTTGATACACATCCCCTGGTTCTCTGTAGTATAACCAAGGAGGAGGCTGGCGTCTTGGCATGTGGCCACGTCAGAATTTTTGTGCGTACCTGGACACTAGGGGCTTATACCTAAGAGCGTTGCCTCGCCCGCTCTCATAAAGACCGAATACCTTAGGGAGTGTTCGGCGTCGCGAGTTTGGCCTTATATGCATCAGCTCCGAATCATGTCTTTGGTCAAATGTTGGGTTGCCCGGCTCTTGTGTTCGGCTGCCTTACGTTCCGCTCTATCGGCTAAGGCGGCACCAGGAGAACTACTGCATTGTGCCCCGGTTCGGCCAGGCGAGCACCTCAGTAGAGAAAGCCAAAAACTGACTGTCATGATATAGCGTGAGACTGGTCAACCACTCGATGACTCTCCGGAATCTATAGGATTCCTCCGCATTAACGAAGGGCCGTTTCTCGGCCAGGCACACATGCGCCCCGAACTCGGGCGAGCGCAGTCACCACCAGGGGCTACCTAAATAGTCCCACTGTCAAGCTCCTATGGCTAAGTGAAAGTGATAAAGCATTATAGTCCGATTGCCTAGTTCGCTGCGCTATCACCTCCTTTGTAGGACCAAGACGTTGGATCAAGTGTGAAAATGTGCCTTTTGCAAACACCCCCGCATTATCTGCGTGGGGGCTGAAGCCGACGACTGCCATCTTTTGGATTTTTTATATTTTAAACGGCCGCGTAGGAGGTGTTACAATACTTGCAGGCACAAGTATAAAAAGTTCCTATAATTTATCAAACTAATGTCTTACAATTGCACATGCTATTCGAACATAGCATCCTTCGAAGCACTGCGACTCTATTACACGAGCGCCTTGCAGAACTTCCTGAAAATAGTGCTCGGCAGGTACTCGGCTTCTGTCCAAATCTTGGGATGCAACAGTTGTGGTCTCCATTTCCGCCCAGTATGTCTTGACACGGGCAAGAGCCATCCGCGCACCCTCTATGCATGCTGACCTCTTAATTGCATTAATATGCGGCACCGCACCAAGGAACTGCTGCACCAATCTGAAATAACTCTTCGGCTCTGATTTCCCCGGCCACAGGTGACTCATGACGCACCTATGGCGAGTCCGGACAACCTATTCAGTTCGGCCCATTGAGCCAGACGATCGTCCACTAATAATGGACGCGCTGGATTGTGGAACTGCGACCAGAAAAGTTTTCCACTTCGCGATCTTCCTGATCTCGAAAGTGTTCGGTCGCATCAGCAGCACTCGCTGCCAAATCCAGATAGGTGTCCGCCACACTCCACATCCGGTCCAACGGAGCAAGCTTCGGATCACAAAACTTCCTCCGCAGCATAAAGGGCTTTCGAGCCGCAATCTCTTCGGCCTGATGCAGCTCCTCCTTCGCAGATCTCATCGCAGAGCGAGCATCCTTGGCATCAGCAACGGCCTTCTCTAAGTCCGTCTGTCTCGCCCAGTCTTCTTTCTCAAGAAGCTTGCAACGGTCAGCAGCAGTTTTTAGCTTCACGGCCGTCTCGGCCATCTCTTTTTTGCTCCGGCAGTGAGCAGCCTGTTCGGCTCTCAGCTCTACAAGGGCCTTCTCGGCAGCCGCATCACTTTTTCTGGCTTGTTCCTTAGCTCGGGCAAGTTCCGCCCGAAGACTTACCACGGCGGCCGCACCATCTGCGTCAAAAAACACACATTGTAAGATACTGGCATAAAGCTCCTCTTACCAGGTGCCGTCTGGGGAATTACATACCTTGAGCTTCATCAAGCCGCTTGTGGACGAGCGCAATGTCGGCATCTGCCACGTCAAGTTGCCACTTTAGCTCGGCAAAATCATCAGTTCGGCTAGATTCCGGACACTTCGCCACCTACATTCAAAGGCGACATTTTGGACCTGGGATTATGATCCTCTGCGCGCCGTCACTTCTGACAACGCACAGAGTCTCAGGGGCTACTATCTACACAGGGTGCATCTTATTTATGCGCAACTGACAAAAGTGTACATTTTCTAACGTACCTCAAAACCCGTCAGTAAACTTCTGACGGCCTCGTACAATTCGCTTTCCGCGGACGAAATCCTTTCAATCACCGTGCCCATCAATGCATGGTGCTCCTCTGAAATAGAAGCTCGTCCCAGCAGATTCTTCAGCTCCTCTGGCCGAGCACCAGACGGTGCCAGACTTGTCCTATGGCCTCTTTCGAAGGCCGGACACGGAGAACCTTGGGGGGTCACATAGCTATCTTCCGCCCCTGCCGGATTCGGAGAAACCCTCCGCAACGACACCTCAGGGTCGCCCGCCTCGCCAGGTGGTGTGGCAGGGGGAGTCGTTCCGCTCTCCATTATCTCTGGAAGAAGGTCCCCCGAAGACGAGCTCTGCTGAGAAGGGTCGAGGTCCGAGCTACAAGGTAAAATTTTGGTTAATCTTCTCAGACATATAGCAAGGATTTCCCCCATCTCTCGAAAAGAAAAACTTTCTCCACTTACGACTCACTGGAGGGCTGGCCCCCTTGAGGGCATAATTCGGCCGAGGTACCCCCCGGCGTAGGACCCTCTGACGAGGATTTTTTCCCCGCTTTGAGGCCATGGTCTCCGGGTCTTCAGATGCGGTCCTTTTCTTCCCCGGAGGAGAGGAATTTTCGGTTCCTTCCCTCCGAACAGCCCCCTTGGAGGAGGCCGTAGTTCCCTTGTCCCTTCCCTCACTTTCCTTCAAAGGTACAATCTTCAACATCCTGACTAGGACGGAATCCGGCCTGGTCTCAGGGAGGGGAGCCGGACACCTTATCAGCTTTGCTTTCGCTATCCACTCCTGTTTAAAGGAACAACTCTTTTAGGGGCAAGTTTATGACAAATATATGGATAATGATTCCGGACACAAGGCTACTTACTTGAGTATCCAGGCGATTGCAGTTCAGACATGCGTCCTCGGTCAAATCCGGACACATTGCTTGTGATCCGAAGAACAGTTTATACATCTTCACGGGCGTTGCGCCCATAAAGTGCTGGAGAGCTCGCGGTCCCTCCGGATTAAACTCCCATAAACGAAGGGGGCGGCATTTGCCGAGCAGTGTTCGGTGGATCAGCATGACTTGCGTCACTTTGACCAGGCTGAGACCTCTTTCTAAGAGATCCCTGATGCGGCCCTGCAACAAAGGCACGTCCAGGGGTGGTCCCCAATCTAGGCCTTTGTTGACCCATGACCCTAGCTGCTCTGGGGGACCCGAGCGAAAAGCAGGCGGCGCCACCCGCTTGGTGCCCCTAGGGACGGTGATATAGAACCACTCTCGTTGCCATAAGCCGAGCTCCTCTTGAAAAGGGCCCTCGGGCCATGGAGCACCAGCATTCTTGCTTACAACAGCGCCTCCGCACTCTGCATGCCGTCCCTCAATCATCTTTGGCTCCACCTTAAAGGTCTTGAGCCATAATCCGAAGTCAGGAGTAACACGGAGGAATGCTTCACACACGACGATGAATGAGGAAACATGGAGGATGGACTCCGGAGCTAAGTCATGGAATTCCAGCCCATAATAGAACATCAGCCCCCTCACGAAGGGATCCATTGGGAAGCCTAACCCTCGAAGGAAGTGAGACACGAACACCACGCTCTCACCAGGCTGGGGACTGGGAACGGCCTGCCCTTGAGCAGGCAACCTGTGCAAAATTTTGCCGGTCAAGAACTTGGCCTCTCTCAACTTTAGCACGTCCTCTTCGGTGACGGAGGAGGGTATCCATCGGCCTCGAAGGTCGGAACCGGACATTTTCGAAGGTCCGAAGCGCCTGGAATCTGGAGCCTAGGGTGTTGGAACTCGAAGCGACGGGAGAACTCGTTTGAGATTGACAAGGAGTAGGGCCTTGGTCTCTTTATAAGAGGTTGAATACCAAGGGCCCTCCCCGTAACCGTTTTGGACTCGCCTTTAATTAAGAAAACATGCTAACGGGCACGATTGGGTTACCCACATCCGTATTGATGAGAATCCCGTAAATAAAGGGGACACGATCTCTGCTTTGACAAGACGTGCTAAGGAAACCACCTCGCAAAACGCGCTGAGGTGGGAAAGTAAAAATGATTCGAATAAAGGCTTGGCCATAGTGTGATGTCACGCTACGGAATACGTCCGCAGATTATATTTGTGTTAATATTATTCTCTCTATAGCAATATGTGGAAACTTATTTTGCAGAGCCAGACACTACCCATGGTGTTTACAAACTTTTATGAAGAACTTGGAGGAGGAACCCGCCTTGCAATGCCGAAGACAATCTGCGCGCCGGACTCGTCGTCATTGAAGCCTGGTTCAAGGGCTACTGAGGGAGTCCTGGATTAGGGGGTGTCTGGGTAGCCGGACTATACCTTCAGCCGGACTCCTGGACTATGAAGATACAAGATTGAAGACTTCGTCCCGTGTCCAGATGGGACTTTCCTTGGCGTGGAAGGCAAGCTTGGCGATGCGGATATTTAGATCTCCTACCATTGTAACCGACTTTGTGTAACCCTAACCCTCTCCGGTGTCTATATAAACCGGAGGGTTTTAGTCCGTAGGACAACTCCAACATACAACAATCATACCATAGGCTAGCTTCTAGGGTTTAGCCTCCTTGATCTCGTGGTAGATCTACTCTTGTACTACCCATATCATCAATATTAATCAAGAAGGACGTAGGGTTTTACCTCCATCAAGAGGGCCCGAACTTGGGTAAAACATTGTGTCCCTTGTCTCCTGTTACCATCCGCCTAGACGCACAGTTCGGGACCCCCTACCCGAGATCTGCCGGTTTTGACACCGACAAGGACCAAGAAAGAATGGTGATGGTGAGAAGTATCTTTATAGCAAGAATCCTTAAGAGGTGGAGAAATCCTCACAACATTCTTGACATCAAAAATGGTAATACTCCGCGGTAGAACATAACATAAGTTGGATAGCAAGGAACTCAAGGTACAACAGAAAACAGGAACAAGTTTTGTGTTAGAGGGAATGCAATAATGTTGTCGATGATAACCCAAATCATCGAGGGCAAGGATGCCATTTCTCATCAAGAATTCGATAGATATCTTGGAAGACCTCATAAGGTTGATGATGATCACGACACATTTGTCGAGACATTTCAAGATGTAATCAATCAGCGACGACATCAATTCAAAGGAATGAAGAAGCGGAAGGTTATTGGTACCATGGGTAGGACACAAACTTGAAATCAAGCTTGTTGTTCAAGGTGGACTGATATGACGAGGAAGATCGACGTAAGCTTAGCTCATCATCGAAAGTTGTGCTCTGGGATTAAGGACCAGGTAGCACAGTTAAAATTTAGCATGATAATGATATAGCCGATCAGGCTTGGAATGGCTTGAAGGATTTTTAAACTCATAAGCAACAAAGATTACTTAGAGTTATCGAATCGGAGTGCTGACTCGATTCACTATTTGGTGTTCTCGGTTGACGACAACTCAGAACCCAAGAAAATTGGAAGCGGTGAGAAATATCAGTTATGAAGAACCCATAAAAGGTTATGTAGTTCCATGATATTCTCGAGATTCCAAAGTGTAATACTTGGTGGTAGATCAAAGTAAAGGTTGGGCTGGGGTATTGATCCGCAGAAGACAAATGTTTAAACTTGCTCGAGAAATGGGATCAAAGAAGAACAATATGGTCGAAACCATAACTACAAGGGGTCCAATTTAATGACACCAAAAGAATTACTCGAATGATTAAATATTTGGCAAGAAGCTTCCATGATAAGTTCCACATCGGGTCCATGGGCATGAACACAGAGTTCAAGGTCGACTCCCACTTCTCCAATGCATACCCTTTCATTCACTTCTCATTTACGTCGAAGTCGTATTGTTGAGATTTTATCTGGCATAACACCAGTAGAGTATGACCCGTAGAAGTTTCCGGGTTCTCACGGATTATGGAAGGCATAGATTCAACCCGCCAGGGTATCGTGAAAACATATACCACAAGCTTCAATAGTAAGTACCACCAGCTCGAAAACAGAGCATGGTCGAGAAAACAGAGGATACAATTTACCCAAGGCTTTATATATCCACGGAAAGGCTCACAAGGTTATTTGAATATGAAGGACACTATCGGATAAAATCCAACCAAGGATCCGGTGGTCCTCAAGGGATCTGATGTGAGCATCCATACTCAACCAGAGGAAGAAATAATGCAAAGAGGTCAGACTATAGAAACAACTGACTAATTCAAAGCTCAAATGCAAAAGAATTATGATTTCCGATCAAGGGAATAGAAGCAAATGCTCTGATTAAGGATGGATAAGTTGCGTAGGCTTAGGGGTACAATCGATGGCAATCCGATTGGTCGAGAACCAGCTCATGTTTAAAATGATGTCTGAGCCGGAAAGATAAATTCTAGGATTTGATCGAGGAGTGCGAGCATTCACAACATATCGAATCAAGTGACTCGAAATGATAGTGACAAAGGATGCCAATAAGATTACTAGACTTATGGGATTAACCATAATGTAAGCAAGCAAGTATTTCAAGAGCAATAGGCTGCTGAGGATTTTCGGAAGATCGAATGGTATTTCGAGGATTGGTGACATACATGAATCAACTGGGGATGAGCGGATACTCGGTAAGTGCGAGAATTATCCGTAGGGGTATTCAGGTGACAAAGAGCAAGAAGGCAGTAAGCTCAAAGAATTCTCGGAACAACAGAGAGAATTTCGGGGTATCTTGTAATAACAAGATCAACTGGGAAACATTGTATGAATGGCGAGTATACGTGGTTATCCATAGGGGTTTATCGATGGAAGGGAATTGCAAAAGCGACGCCTTAAAGTCTCAAGAGAACATTGGAGAGTATCTTCGGATTCTTCTGGTGCAGCAGACGGTCATCTGGAGTGAGGGGCTCTCCGGGAGACAGTCTTTCGAGAACCTAAAGCTAGTCTTTTTAGCAAAATCATTTAACCTGAATAGGGGAGATATTAGAGTCCCAGAGTAAAGACAAGGAGTAAAAGATCCTAATACCACCCAATGGCGACGTGGGCCCGTAAGCCACAACCATGTTAGTAAAAAAAATTCAATGACTAGACTCGACTTCGGCCAAGGAGTGTGGAAGGGGTATTCCTATAGGCAGCCGGCTCTGATACCAACTTGTGACGCCCCCGATTCAATCGTACACTAATCATGCACGCAAATGTGTACGATCAAGATCAGGGACTCACGGGAAGATATCACAACACAACTCTACAAATAAAATAAGTCATACAAGCATCATCATCCAAGCCAGGGGCCTCGAGGGCTTGAATACAAGTGCTCGATCATAGACGAGTCAGCGGAAGCAACCATATTTGAGTACATACATAAGTTAAACAGGTTGCCATAAGATGGCTAGCACAAACAGGGATACAGATCGAACGAGGCGCAGGCCTCCTGCCTGGGATCCTCCTAACTACTCCTGGTCGTCGTCAGCGGGCTGCACGCAGTAGTAGGCACCTCCAGTGTAGTAGGAGTCATCGTCGAAGGTGGCGTCTGGATCCTGGGCTCCATCGTTTGGTCGCAGCAATCGGGTAAAGGAAAGGGGAAAAGGGGGAACAAAGCAACCGTGAGTACTCATCCAAAGTACTCGCAAGCAAGGAGCTACACTACATATGCATGGGTATATGTGTAAAGGGCCATATCAGTGGACTGAACTACAGAATGCCAGAATAAGAGGGGGATAGCTAATCCTGTCGAAGACTACGCTTCAGGCAGCCTCCGTCTTGCAACATGTAGAAGAGAGTAGACTGAAGTCCTCCAAGTAGCATCGCATAGCATAATCCTACCCGGCAATCCCCTCCTTGTTGCCTTGTTAGAGAGCGATCACCGGGTTATATCTGGCACTTGGAAGGGTGTGTTTTATTAAGTATCCGGTTCTAGTTGTCATAAGGTCAAGGTACAACTCCAAGTCATCCTGTTACCGAAGATCACGGCTATTCGAATAGATTAAATTCCCTGCAGGAGTGCACCACATAACCCAACACGCTTGATCCCATTTGGCCGGACACACTTTCCGGGGTCATGCCCGGCCTCGGAAGATCAATACGTCGCAGCCCTACCTAGGCACAACAGAGAGGTCTGCACGCCGGTCTAAACCTAAGCGCACATGGGTCTGGGCCCATCGCCCTGAGCACACCTGCATGTTGTGTGGGAGGCCGGAAGCAGACCTAGCAACCTCCAGTACAACGGAAGTCATGTTACGCGGCCCAATCTGACGCGCGCCGCTCAGTCGCTAACGTCACGAAGTGCTTCGGCTGATACCACGACGCCGAGTGCCCATATCTTTCCCGCGTAGTTGGTTAGTGTGTATAGGCCAGTAGCCAGACTCAGATCAAATACCAAGATCTCGTTAAGCGTGTTAAGTATCCGTGAACGCCGACAGGGCCTGACTCATCTCTCACCTAGGTAGTCTCAACCTGCCCTGCCGCTCCGCCACCAAGTAACAGTCGGGGGCCGTCGGGAACCCAGGCCCACCACTACCTGGGTGGAACCACCTGCCCCTTCAGCCCCCATCTCCGAACAGTATCACATGTAATGTAACAGTGTAAAGTATATAGTATATGCCCGTGATCACCTCCCGAAGTGATCACGGCCCAGTATTATAGAATGGCAGACGGACAAGAGTGTAGGGCCACTGATGGAACACTAGCATCCTAGACTAAGCAGTAGGATAGCAGGAAAAGGTAACAACAGTAGTAGCAAGGACAGGCTATGCAGCAGAATAGGATTAGCCGAAAGCAGTAACATGCTACACTACTCTAATGCAAGCAGTAGAGAAGAATTGGCGATATCTGGTGATC
>NC_041389.1:497085796-497099385 GCF_002162155.2 Triticum dicoccoides
TGCTCTGGCAAGGAGGACGTGTCGTCAACACCGTAGTCGAACTGGGGGTCGCCGGCAGTCTCAGGGTCTACCGGAAAGAAGTAACGGAGGGGGAACACAATAAATAACAGAGCAATCAAAGTATAACATGGCAATGCGCGATGTTAGAGGTGACCTAACCCGGTAGTGAGAGATGCTGGTGAAGGGGGGCAAACATCCGCGAAAGTATCCCCGGTGTTTCACGTTTTGGACAGATGAACCGGAGGGGAAAGTTGCATATTCGATATGCTAGGGGTGTGTGGCGGGCGAACGGATTGCGTATCCGGATTCGTCTCATCGTTCTGAGCAACTTTCATGTACAAAGTTTTCCCATCTGAGGTACGGATTATTTTATATGATTTTTCAAAGATTTAAACAATTTTCTGAATCATTATTAATTCGAAAATAAAGGTGAAATTGCTAAGTACACTCAGCAGAGTGCACACAGCAGTGCACATGTGGCTGACAGAGGGTCCCAGTTGACTGCCCAGTCAGCAGTCAACTGGAGACTTTGACTGGTCAAAGGGGCCAGGGGGTCCCACGTGTCATTGAATTGTTTTAACAGATGTTAAATATCGGTTAAATTAGCAGACTAATTAATCTTAATTAGTTAACTAAACATGATTGATTAATTTAATTAATTAACTAATTAATTATTAATTATTTTTTTATATTTTTACATTTTTTAAAAAGGAAAAGGGGGCTGGGCCCCACGTGTAAGTGGCCCAAAGGCCAACGCGGGTACTGGCGACGCGGGCGCAGCCACGAGCGAAGCCGCAGCCCACCCGGTAGTGAGGCGAGGCCGGAGCGGGGCCGAGCAGGCGCAGACGGCGCGGGTGTGGCTGGACCGTGGTCGGCGGCCGGCGGCGGGGTAAGGCCACGGCAGCAAGCGGCGGCTGTAGGCGAGTGCAAGGGCGGGGTAGAAGGAGCCGGGCAGCCACGGCGAGGCGGCGGGGCTGCAGGGGAGCGCAGCCGGAGCGGGGGGCGCGTGGGTAGCGGGGCAAGCTGCGGGCGTGGGCGGCGGCCGGCTACGCAGAGGGAAGAGGGAGGCTGGGGCGAACCAGGCAATGGCAGCAGGCCGCGTCCCGGGGGGGCAGCGGCGGTTGGTTGCACGGGTGGCACCAGGGGGCTCCCCTGAGCACGACCGTGAGCTCAGCGGGGCGAGGTAACAACGATGAAGACGGCAGTGCGCAACACGATGGAGCAGCAGAGCGGAGCGGCAGCAGCCACGCGCGCGCGACGCGACACGGGCGTGCGAGGGCGTGCTAGGGAGCGGGAGGCAGCGCGTCGAGGACGGGTGCTGTAGCACAGTGGTAAGCGAGCAGTAGCAGGTCGGCGCGAGCGGTGCATGCTACAGCTAGCAACGGTCAGCAGCAGAGCATGGAAGGGAGTAGCAGCCGGAGCCGGTGAGGCCGAGCGCATCTACGGGGCGAACGGGATGAGTGAGAGAGGGGGAAAAGGAAGCGGAGGCTCACCGCGAGCCTGTAGTTGTGCTAGCATGGGCTCGGCGAGGACTGGCAGAGCGAGACGGCGGCGGCAGCCTCCGGCGCCCGACGACGTAGACGAAGGAGAGGCGACGCTGCGGGGCACTCCGGCTTGATCTTGCGGTCGAGGATGATGAGGCGGACGACGAGGTTGCGGATGGTCCCGGCGTTAGGGCGCGGGGAGACTGGAGAGCCCACTGGCGAGCTCGGCCATGGCGTCGTTGGGCTCGGGCGCGTGGGGGAAAGAAGGAAGCGGGCGAGGTGGATCTGAGGGAGGAAGGAGAGGGAGAGCGAGGAGGAGTAGGGAGGGGAAATATCTGCACAGGAAGGGGGTGGGGCTGACGAGGCCAAGATGGGACCGTGGCGCCCTTATCCTCGTCGGGGGCGTTGCTGGTCCGGCGGGGACGGCGCCTGTAACGACCCAGGGCAGAGGAACAGAGAGGGGGAGGTGTCTGGTGCGAGGAGTGGGCTGGATGGGGTGGACCGAGGTTGGCTGGGCCGCTTGGCCATCTAGGCCAAGGCCTAGCGGGGTGGGGGTTTGCCTTTCATTTGTTTTGTTTTATTTTTATCTTTTTATTTATTTTCTTTATTTCCTTACTGTTTTCACTTGAAGTTTCTTTTATGTTAGTTTTATAAAATACCAAATGAGCACCTAAATTAGTATTACTAATTTGTCCACTGCCACAATTATTTTGGCACACTACTAAATTAGTTATATTATTATAACTTTATAAAAGGCATTTAATTAATTATTTTCCCTCTGTTTTGATTGTTTTAGTGCATTTAAATATTACAAGAAATGTTGGTTTCTCCAACATTATTACTCATGAATTTATTTATCACATCTAGAACATTTTAGTTTTAGTTTTTGAAAACTTTTACTGTTTGATTTGATTTTGAATTTGAATTTGAATCGGTTTCGGACTAACACGAGATTAGCAACAGTAACCGTGGTGACGTGGCATCATTAACGGAGGTTTACTGTAGCTTGATTATCCGGGCGTCACATACATGGTGGTAAGTGGCGAAAGCGTGTGTGAAGAAGTACACCCCTGCAGGGTTAACATCATCTATTCCAATAGCCGTGTCCGCGGAAAAGGACTTCTGGGTTGCCTGTACAGTTCATAGACAAGTGAAAGTGGATACTCTAAAACTCGCAAGATAAGCGTGAGTGCTATGGATGGCGTTCTCGTCGGGAGATGGGAGCGGATCCATAGTGGTGTATTGGTATGGTGAATATGTGGACTCGTGTGCGCCACCTCAAAAGAGTTACTTGCGGTCGTAGTTCAGGATAACCACCGAGTCAAAGCTGGCTTGCTGCAGTTAAACTCCAACACCCCTTTGTTCATACCGATGCATATGTAGATAGTTCTGATGTAAGTCTTGCTGGGTACATTTGTACTCACGTTTGCTTATTTTATGTTTTGCAGAGAGATGTCAGTCTCGCTAGTAGTTCCGTGTGGACTTCGACGTTTAGCTTGATACCTCAGCTATGATCTTGGGCCCTCGGCAAGATCTCGTAGTTAGTCAGGATTCTCAGCCTTTTTCATTTGTAGATGTCTATACTCAGACATGTTAAGCTTCCGCATGTGCTTGTTGCTTGTATGCTCTGAATGTTGGGTCATGAGATCCATGTTTGTAATATCTCGCTCCTCGGAGCCTATTCGAATAAATACTTGAGTCATAGAGTTATGTTGTGATGCCATGTTGTATTTACACATATCGAGCATATTGTGTGTATGATTGAAATGCTTGGTATGTGTGGGATTCGACAACCTAGTTGTTTATCCTTCGTAGTCTCTCTTATGGGGAAATGTAGTCTTGTGCTTCCATGAGCCATAGTAGTCCGCTACAGCCCGGTTCACCGGAGTCCTGCTAGCCCAGCACTACTGCTCCGGAACACTTGACTGTCCGGCATGTGATTCACTTCGTTCATGTGTCTGTCCCTTCGGGGAAATGTCACGCGGTGACATCCGGAGTCCTGCCTAGCCTGCTACAGCCCGGGTTCCCGGAGTCCTGTTAGCCCAGTGCTACAGCCCGGATTCACACGCTGCTGACCGACATGATCGATGTTGATTCATGTATGCCTATCCCCATAAGTTAGTGCCACTTTGGGTTCACGACTAGTCACGTCGGCCCGGGTTCTTTGTCATATGGATGCTAGCGACACTATCATATACGTGAGCCAAAAGGCGCAAACGATCCCGGGCCAGGTAAGGTGGCACCCGTGGGAACACCGTGCGTGAGGCCGCAAAGTGATATGATGTGTTACATGCTGGATCGGTGTGACTTAGGATCGGGGTCCTGACAGCTTTGGTATCAGAGTCTGACTGCCTGTAGGATTACCAAGCCAAACTGGTCGAAGTTGAGTCTAGAAATGCTTTAGTTATACAAGGGAATTTATTGTGGAAGGGAACATACGGCTGTTTTTACTCCTTTAACTTATGGCCTTCTGATCTGAGTCAACCTCTTCTTTTCTACGGGGATTAAGAACTAGGCGTCTCATCTTTCTATCAGGATCACGTGTTACTAATCCGTAGACTCGTAGGATTGTTGGTCTCAAGCCTCAGCTCAGTTTCTACTACTTCTATGTGTTGGCAGTTGATCCAGAACCCTGATATTGTGATGTTGAGCGGTTATGCCACCATTTTGCAGGATGTCTCAAATCTTTTTGAGCATTTACAGCCGTTATGATGTCCGAGTCATCCCAGGTTTCTAGATAGTCTGATGCATTTGCAAATCGTTTCTTTCCGTTTCCGATGTCCTTTTGGTCAGAATAACCACACTAATCAGTGAGTTGAGGTACTCTGTTGCCTCGACATATATGTTGGAGCTATTATAATGACCCTAGGTGTTTTAGGGAGTCACCTAGTAATCTAGCCATGTTTTGTGTTCCCGGTGTGATGAATCTGGCCACCATTCTCGAAAGCATCCCGTGATCCATTTAATAGTATGTATTCTATTCCTAGGTTCTTGAACCCGAGATTCACCCTACCTACCTCATGTTGATAGTGTTGCTAGTTCCTTTAGGATATTAGTAACCTTTGCATTAGTCCTCGAGGTCCGTGGTATTTCCTTCTTCCAAATACTATGAACCACTTATGGCAGAAGTTTGTTGGATCAAAAGATCACAACAGGAGGGCTCTCGATGAGTTCCCCATTTTATATTGTGACTCTACCAATCCTACCTCTCTGCATGGGTTATCCGGAAGAAACCTGTTGAACTTGATTCGACATACTAATCTATGCATCCACAACTCAGAAAGTTATATGTTCCTTTGAGTTGTCCCTTTTTAGTTGTTTTCTGACCCTCGTCTATCAATTGATAGTCAGGAGTAGTTGTGCATCCGTGTTATCGATGCTTATTATTCTCGTGGTCCGTCGAGCCGTTCTATTTTCAGAATGACTAGGAGAAACAAAGTCCAGTACCTCATCCATATCTAGGATTGGGTCAAAGCAGTTGTATTCCACAGATCAAAATGCCAATCCAGCTTTTGATTCTGTTCTACCCTGAAGTATTGCCCTCTTTATGTCAGGAATATCATAGGAATTGCACAACCTCCTATGAACTCTTGATACAGTGATACTTCTCGCCATCATCGTTCATTCCTCGGTCTCCATGTTATTGTAACCAGAATACCGACAAGTGAACCATGATGTGTGAAATCAATACTCCTAGCAACCATGTTGCTTGGTAGTTAATGGACATTAATATCATTCTCAGTGTGTTGGTTACCGAATCACTATTCTAGGATTGATCGTGCTATCTTGTCCTTATTTCTGGTGCACTCTTCGATCTTTGAGTTAGGATTGACTCCCTTACTCTTCTGATCATGTCGTCTTGCCTTGAAAAGCAACATTGTTCTCGAGCTTAGAGACATATCGGTGGTTCGTGATTTTCCGGATATCTTCACGGAGTATCACAACGTCATCCCCTGACCGATATGTTGAGTTCATGATCAAGTTCGTTTTCCAATAAACCACTCTTTCTCCAAGAATCTGTGTTGGATACCCTGAGCTAGTTTATTAAGCTAAACAACAACTTGGAGAGTTGGAAGATGGAAGCTTGTCCGACTTAGTTCATCATTAAGGGATATATTTGTGTGTGTGTGTGTTAAAGAAAGATGATATCTCCATTGATTGGTCCTCGTGATCAGTTGTTGGATCTATTGCCTTGTCAAAACTTTGACTTGAGTATGGGTTATCATCAAGTCAAATCAGAACCAACGGTGTTCGTAATGTTGTCTTACTCGTGGTTGATCCCTCGAGCATACACCATTACATATTTTGGTCTAACCAATACTATCACATTGTTCACATAATGGTGGAAATCAAGTGATATGGAAATTCCGATGAGTTGTTATTGAGCCCATCAGCAGCACTGTGTCTCCTCCATGATTCATGTTGAACATCAAGCTAGTGTTGGAAACTTTTGTAAACATATCTTCATCTCCCGTTCATGAAGTATATGTTGTGGTGAAAGAAGTGACTTTCTCCAAGTTCACGTGCATTAGGTGTAAGTTGTCGCCATGAATTTGAGAAAGGTTTGTTTTGTTTCCTCTGGAATCATCCCAAATCAGTCATGCATACGTGCGAAGTATTCTATGGTTTGGTAGATTAATTACCTCCACTCCATAGGTATTCCCCAGCACACCAAGCCACTGAGTGATTTGTTCAAGGAGAGGAAGTTCCTTCCTAAGAGCTAATCTGAACTTGCGTAAGGACTTTGATATCCTCGTTGATGGTTCCTCACCTGAACTTTGGTAGTGTTTTATAGTAAGTCTACTCTGTGGTCATGCTTGTCTTGGACAACATGATCACATGTGTGTAGCAGAACCAGCTCATGTTTTGGAGCTTTCTATCGTAGTTCATCTCCCGAGAGTCTCGCAATGTTATCTCGTCGACTTGTGTTGCAACCTTACTTTTCTAGACATGTTGTCTGAAAAATCCTGTTACCAGCCAGATATGAATCTCATGCAGATATGATGGCTGGAACATTTCCAAGATCTATGATGTAGGTCCCGACGAGGTTGATATTCTGGCCAACACACCTAACCGGAAGATCTATTATTGTAGTATCCTGAACGAGCAATTCGACCATCTCCTCCATGAGGATTTGGTATCACTTATTCCACAAGTTGTTCCTTATGGATTTTTGTGCTCCCGAAGTCCGACCTTTACTTGATGGCCATGTTTATGCTTTTAAGAATTGACCGTGGTACCTAGTACATAAAGGAGAACATTAGAAGCGGAGTGCTAAATGTCTCTCGGTCGATCATCCAGATTTTTTTTCCTTGGCGTCGTCAAGGTAAAATCTGAGAAAGTGTTGTCCTCCTATGCATCTGCATCCTCCATCGTTATTCATCATGGTAGTACGAGGTGTCACCAGGATCTTGGCATAGATGTTGGTAAAACCTTGATAAATATGGAAATGCTCAAGTTCTTGAAAGAACGCTCAGTTAGTAGGTTATATCCTCCGTATCATTTGGAATGTGCCTTCCGTTGCCGAGTTGTCCTATAACTCTAGTTTCCTCTCCAAGCTGAGTATGCCATTCTTTCTAATTCATTCAAATGATCGATTGTGATTTTCCTTAGGCTGGTATAGAGAGTTTCAATGATCTTTGTATCAAAAGTAATTCTTTTTGCAACTTAAGGGAATAATTCTACGAGTCACCTTCCCCGGGGTGTCCTGTTATGGAACCATGGCAATTTTTCCTCGCTACTATGAAGCCCTCGTCAATTGTTTCTACCGTCCCTCCTAATGCATGTTTTGCCTCTCAGCTCCAGAGATGTTTCTACGTCTCATTCCGTGAGTTGATCTTATGATCCTTGTGATGATCCTAAGTTGCTCGAACCTCAAGAAGATCGATTCTTCTAAAATTCTCCCTTTCCTCTCGTTGTCATGTTGGATGAAGTTCTCAAAGCAAGACATCAAGATCAATATGATGGAACGAATCAACATCCTCGAGAAGGGCAATTGGATCATGAAGATCGTGTTAGCTTCGTGTCCCCTCTGTCTTCTTACCTCACGTCTTGAATCTCGGGACGAGATTTTTTATTTTAGTGGGGGTGAGTTGTCACAGCCCTAGAATTTGATTGTAATTAGTTGCAACAACACCCATGCATCATGTCTAAAAATTATTTGAAAGTTGAAATGGGGATTGTTGAAACCCTAGCATCAAAAGAATTCAACTAGGTTCAATAAAAATATTTTCAGTGAACCCAAATGCCTTGCAGAAAAGTTCATCATTTTTTAATTGGCTAAAGACCTCTGCCAAAAATGATGAACATATTTTTAGGCCATTCTGGATTTTTGAATTAATTCATACTGTATTTGAATTGGAGCATTTAAATACTATTAATATTTTTAAATGCCCCAACAATTTTGGAATTAGTTGAGGGCCTCTGGAATAACTAGATGATACCCCGCGCGTTGCTGCGGGAATTTGAAGCACCATATGAGTAGAATTATGCAGTGAAAAATATTAATAAATAATAAAAAGAGATACAAATATTTATTAGTATACCATTGATTATATGATATGATATTAAAAGTCCAAAAATAACTATATAACATAGTATCTTCATATCTTATATACCTAGGAAACTAATGTTTTTCTCCACGTGCAAATATTATGTTCTTCCCCAATGGCTCTCGCAGCTTCCGTCGAATATGTTGTTGTACTTCGCCGTTCCAACATCCTCGATCTCGCTCAAAATGAAAATCCCCGGATCTCCCTATGCTATCATGTGTGTGATGTTGTCCCCTCTACAGCCCCATACTCCATGTGTGTGCTTTCCTGAAGAAATAGTTGATTGGAGTTCTTGGCATAAAAGCACGATTATCTTGTTTGCTTGAGTACAATATCATAAAGAAAAGGTATTCTAGTCAGCCATTCAGTCATCGACACACCACAACCTGAAGTAGCATAAGAAATTTTAAGATGAATTGCAGTAGAGGGCAGAGCAACCACTCGGCACCATATTGAAATGTACACAGTAAGATTCCATTCTCATATTTAGACGATTTGCAAGTAAATGTCCTAAATGTTCCGTTTCCAAATTTGCTATACTAATGTGTACCAAAGAAATGAAAAAATAATCTAATTTAATCATAGCGATTCACTTTGAACTATAAGGGAGGACGGGGCTACGGAAAGAGGGTAACACAGAGCGCTCCCCGGCCGCTCCCGTGGGCGGCCCGGAGCGCACCCTAGCCGCCGCCCGGGCCACACCCCGCCGACCTTCCTCCCCTCGCCGCCGCCGGCAGGCGTCGCCGGGCAAACCCCGCGCGGCGCGGCGGCGGCGGGGCCTTCTCCTCCTCCCGTTTGCGGTTGGACGGCACGGGCCGGCCGCCTTGGTGGGTGCTCTGTCACGGTGCTCCCGCTGGAGCTCGAGGCTTCGCGGCGTCCGGGGTTGGATGGCTGGGCGAGCTTGTGCACGGAGGCGTGGAGCAGGCTGGGGCGGGCGCGGTGGCCTCCTGCCGCATGGATATGGCGGCTTGGCTCGGGTTCGCCGGTGAGGTGCGTCGCGGGGCGCGCGCGTGTGGCTCAGAGGTGTCGCGAGCATGTGGTGGATGGTGAGGCCCGGGCGTGGCGGACGCGCGGGATGGCGAGGCCGGCGCAGATCTGGCGCATGGCGGGAGTGCGTGGCAGCTGCATCTCGGTTGTGGCTGCAGGCGCGAGGCGGCACGTGGTGGCCATGATGGGCGGCCAGGCATGGCCACGCAGGTTGGAGGAGGCCGCAGATCTGGCGGGTCCTGCGCGTTTGAGAGGTGCGGCGGCTGCTGCGCCGCGAGGGAGCCGGTGGACGTCGACCGGGGGATTGTGTGCTGCGCAATGCTTCGGATCTACTCGGATTCGGAGGTGTGGAGGAGCTCTGGGCAAAAGTCCTGCACTGACTTTGGGTCGGTGCCGGCAACAGCGGCGCCATGGCCATGGTGTCGTTCTCCTTCTTGAAGGTGTTGCCGTGGAGCTTCATTACACGACTCTCCGGGAGAAATCTCTAGCTTCAGATGGTCGAAGCGGGCGATGACGACGGCTACGTCGTTTCCTTCTTTGAGGCATCGCCTTGGAGAGTCAACATATTGCGGTTTGCACGTATCTCTTCGTTGGTGGGGACAGTGGACGTCAGGGCGGCGGCTCTGGGTGGTTTCTGATTGTGCGCCGAGATGGCGATCTCGGGAACAATGCGAGTGGCAGCTCTATGAGGTGGGGCTCTATCTCAGCATTGGTTGGGTGGCATCCTTGTCCTGCTTGGGCGGTGGGGGTGTCGGCTCGGTCGATGCGCCCCAAGGGGGCGGTCTAACTTTATGTCGGGGCGGCGGCCCCGGATGTGGTGCGATGTTCGTAGTCTGCGAGCGGTTGCCCTGAGCAGCGTGGGTTGCGGGCAGCAGGGTTGTGCGGCGTTGCTGCTCAAGGGGAGCGGTGGTATGTCGGGGCGGCGGCCCCGGAAGGCGGTGCTTGTGGAGTGCGCTGGGCGCGACGGAGCGGTGGATGTCGGGGCGGCGGCCTCGAGAGGATCACTGTGGTGGCCAGCCTTCTGCGGCAACGATGATGGTGGGAGCAATGTCGGCGACGTGGCAAAGGTTGCGGTAGTCGGCTCTTCTTCGGCGTGTCCGCGGTTTTGCCTCGGTTTGTTTGTTGCTGTGGAGTGGAAGCTGCAGCAGCGGGGCCCTGTGGTATACGATGACTGGCAGCAAGTGGCCCGTTCGGCGATCTTCCGTGGCGCCAGCTTTCGCCTGGTTTTGTTCTTCTGAGTTCTCCGTCAGAGTCGGAGCTGCGTTGTCTGGCTGCAGGTCGACATGTTGTCGATGAGGGTGGGTTTTGCCCTGTATGTGTCAGTCTTTGGAGTGGGTTTGATCCTTGTTGTTCCGGTTTTTGCACGGTTTTCCGTAATTAACTGGGCAATTCTCTTCTGCTTAATTAATAGATGAGGCAATCTTTGCCTCCGTTTCGAAAAAAAACTGTGAACTATAAGAACACAAAAACATAGCTCAAAATTACTTCTCAAATGCGCAAACATATGTTAGATGGATTTGTAAGGACCATACTGTAGTTGACAGTAAATTGTAAATAAATAAAATGTGAGATTAATACTTTGTGAATTATATAAACAGAAACCCTGAAGGATAATGACAAATCAAGTGCTTTCATGTGTAACGGACAGTATCATGTATCTCTCCTGGGGATGATATAGTGTTGCTGCAGCTGAGTCACCAATTTGAAGTTGGAGATTAGGATTCTATCAGTCCACTCTACATGGTATGATTTATCATATGTATTTGATGAATCGTAGGGTATGTGCCCATCAGATTAAGGTAAACTGTGAAAAATATTTACCAAGTGGCATCACTAAATATGAACTTGCATATTCCCAATGTAAAAGAGCAACACTCTACGGAGCATCCCATAACCCGATAAAAAGAGAATAAACATAAACTGAAAGATATAAAACACATGCAAAAAAACTGTGTGTAGTTTAACATCAAAAAGGAAGTGAAGTTGTTACCTCAATTGACAAACAAAAGGCTATAAATAGACACTGAACGACATATGTATAGTTAGCAGATACAGATTTATTGTCAAATAACCCAAGAAATGTAATTGTTGTCAGTCCATAAAGTAATCAATTGAACTTACCTGTTGAACTACATACCACATTTTCTAACACATAAAACAAATAATGTTGCAACATAACAATCTAACAGTAAAGAAAAAGGAAGACATGGAATGGAGTAATCAAGACAATCATATCAGGAAGGACCCTGAGCGGCTGGGAGGGCTGCAGATGTGTCCGCCCAGCACACAGGCAACAAAAGGCGATGGATTTCAAGCTTGTTGACTCTCCAGCAGGGTGGAATCTGGCGATTCTCTAGCAGAAGCGCCAACAAAAATTGGAGAGATGACAGACATGTTCAGCTCTATTGTTTCAGTTATTACCAAATCCAAAAATTGCTTAACACTGTCCCAACACGAACAAAGCAGGAAGAAAGCAAAAATACAGGGATGCACTTAAATGTCAATACAACATAGTTCCAAACAAAGTAGCCGGAAACAGGGAACGGTGGGCCGTCCCTCAACCCGGATTCATCGACCCAGAATCAGATTCGGGAACGAGGGTCGATTCGGTAAGATTCAATGCGGATTCGGCGTTTCCGCAGCCGATTCGTCGATTCAGGTTCGGTGACTCGAGATTCTTGGTTCCTGAATCGATCGAGTAAGCAAAAAGTCAGCCATATCAATCGCGAAATCCTTGTTTTACTCTCTGCCCCGTTCTTTTCCTATCCTCTAAATAACTCCTCGTTCTGCTCTCCAATTACTCCAAGGCTGCTAATAAATTTTTCATTGGGAAGGAGATGATTTATTTTAGTCTTCATGGATCGACGATTCACGTTTCTCATTCCATGGTACCGTACCGGATTCATCGTACCGGAATTGATTGGATCGCGTTTCCGCTTTAGAAAAATCGTTCTAGAGATGTATACCCCCGTTGTACCCTATTTTTTCGTTCCCACCGTACCGGAAACATGGCAACTATGGTTCCAAAAATACAGGGGGAGTTCAGGGTAGAACGAATTAAAAGCAAAGACAAGAAACTGAATCCTGATGGGAACAGAATGACATCTACCTGTTATTGGCAACATAGACACCCATGATGATGGAGTCTCCAACCAAGCTTCTTCATAACAAACATGGCGAAGGCTGGATGGGAAGTAAATTCTAGCAAATCTGTGGCCTCCTTGTATGCCAATAGTTAGCCAAAACACGCAGCGGTAAAAACTATAAGATGGTGAAGATTGGTGGCGTACCTGGATGAAGGAGTAGTACGCGGTGCGCCGTTGAATGGAAAGAAGACGGAGGATTTATGGGATGAAGCCCAAGGGAGAGGAGCTGAGGGGTCTCGTTGGGAGAATGACTCGGATGATCCGGGAAGGCTCGTTGCGCATCTGTTTCTGCTGCAAGATTTGATAGAGATCAGAGAAGGTGAAAAGAGAGGGGAATCAGAAGGCGCATGATCCAGAAGGGCAAGTGGCAAAATCCCCGGATCTCCCTATGCTATCCTGCGTGCAAGATTGCCGAGTGCAACACGGGCTATCCTTTGCTTCTATGCGCTTCTAATGACGGACAATCGATTTGACACTTGGCCCAGCACACCTCCCTGCTTTGCTTCTCATTTAGCCTAGTTTGGGGTTGTCTTCAACCTTCTGCACACGCACTAACAAACATAGGCGCATAACTACTGTCAAATCCTATCATATTGGAAAATCTAGGCCACGGATTGCATTAACTTCAAACATAAAATTTGTTGTCCTATTCGTCACGAACGCATTCCACCAAAGTCCAGAAGATATTGTATAATAACGAAGGAGATCGAGAAAAGGAGGCAGGCTATGGGGAACGACCGGTGACACTATCGACGGAGCCACCCGAGGGATGCACTATCGAGGGAACCATGCGAGGGGGCAGAAGAGTCCGACTGGGGCGCCACCATAGTTGGAGTGCTTCCACCGCGAGCTAGGTCGAGAAGCCACAGGGACGACCCGTCGCTAGGATGAATGGATGCACTTTTGTATATCGTTCGGTTGAAAAAGAAAGCACGGAGAAGGAAGGAACGAAGCGTTATTTCACTTAGCGGTGGCAGTTGTCTGTAATTTTGGCCAACACTTAATCAGACGGCTGTAGAAAGCTGAGCTATACTGCACCAACGGCTGAAACAATTTGGGTGACGTGGCTCATTGTGGTTCTAGTAAAATCAGGTAGTGGGGATGAACTTCTTAACTATATAGGAGACATTTAGTGCCCATAACTATTTTCAGAATTTCTAAAAGTGATTTGGTTTGAAAAACCAAATTAAAACAAATCTACAGAATAGAAAAACAGAAACAAAATTAGAAAAGGAACTTACTTGGCACTCACCTGTAGCTTACCGGCCCAGCCCACCTGGCACTGCCAGTCATCTCCCTCCTCACACCACGAGTACAGGAGCGCATGGCCGCGGCGCGCTGGCATGCGCCTCGCCAGTTCCTGCTTGCCGCCGAGGGCCTGGACGCCTCCATGAGTGCCATGCCACCTCCCTGACCCCCTC
>NC_041389.1:497099540-497112602 GCF_002162155.2 Triticum dicoccoides
TCATCGCCGCTCGCTGTTGCCACGGCCACCGGCCCTCCCTAGTCCACCCGGCGTGTCCAAGAGAACCGCCTCGGCCCCGTCTTCCTCCTCGACACCCCACGCAACCGGGGACGCACCACAGCGCTTGCATCGCCCTCGTCTTCTTCCTTCGGCCGCCGAGATCGCCGACGACCTTGCGCTCTCTCCGACACCTCCCTGAGCCCCCTGAGCCTCTCCTTGCATCCACCGCAAGCTCCTCCCCCTACCCCCCCTCCTTTGCTTCGTTTGCATGTCGTAGCTGCCATCTCGCCTGTGACCGAACGAGCCGCCGCCTGCGCTCATCGCCGGTGACGCTCCGGTGACCATTTGGTCCCGGGCGTGCGTCCAACATGCTCACCGCCACGCGTAGAGACCCCCTAGCACCTCGCTGCGTTCGTTTGCGCACCGCAACACCAATCCCGCGCTCACCCAAATGCCGGCGCCGCCCCGAGCTCGTTTCCGGCGAGCTCTGGCCGTCCCCGCTGCCGCCACATGCCGCGCTGGATGCGGGTGAGCTCCAGCTCCATGTAGATGGCCTCGGCCGTCCGTTTGGTCGCCGGAGATGCAAATCCGAGGCTCGCCGCCGCGACTGGCCTCGCCGATGTCAAGTCGTCGGCGGGTTTGACCCCGCTGACCAAGTTGACCCCGGGTGGGCCCAGTTTGACCCCTGTGGGTCAATGACAAATGGGACCCGCCTGCTAATTAAGTTAGGATTAGGAGTAACTAAAAATTAGTTAGACCAATAACACTGACACGCGGGACCCACTGGTCAGTTTGACCTGGACCGCCCCGTTGACCTGCTGGCGTCACAGTGACATAGTGCTGACGCAGTAACTCTTTTACTGGATTTATTCTTATACAGGAAATTCCAGAAAATAGCCAAAACTTCTAAAAATCATAGAAAATCAACCATAGCTCCAAATCAAACAAATCATATATGAAAAATGATCAGAAAAATCCAATCTATCCATCTGTACTAGTTTCATGCATGTTAGAGCAATTTAACCTTGCTGTTTAGATGAGTTATGATAATGCACTTATATGAACTCATAACTTGAGTTGTATTTGAATCTTTGATTCAAATGGGCTCAAACCACTCTGGACTTAGTTGCATTAGCTCAACCATAGCATATTGCCACGTCATGATCATGCATCATATTGTGCATTGCATTGATTGTGTTCTTCCTTGTTTGCCGGTATTTGACCCCTCTCGGTAGACTACGTTCCGACGATGTGATCGATGACACTGATGAAGAGCTATACTATCTTCAGAAGTGCCAGGCAAGCAAAACCCCCTTGTTCATTCCGATACAATCCCACTCTCTCGCTCCTGCTCTCTTTTACTGCATTAGGACAACAGCGATTCAACTGTTACATGCTGCGGTAGTTGAACCCCTTTCCTCTGAATGATCTGTCATTGCCACAGTAAATAGATGAAACCCACTAGCATGAGTAGGAGTTGTTTGAGCCCTGATGTGCCTACTCATTCGTGCTTGTTGTCATGCCTGCTACTGCTTAGAGTTGAGTCAGGTCTGGTTCATCAGGGATGAATTGGAATGTGGTGAAACATGTCCTACTGTTGAGAGCTAAGTGTGTGAACACGATTTGGTAAAGGTAGCGGTGAGAGGCCATGTAGGAGTACATGGTGGGTTGTCTCATTGCAGCCGTCCTCAGGAACTGAGTTCTGTGTTTGTGATCCATGAACAGTTACTACCACACATTGGGCTCCGGGCACTCCAAGCTCTCTCGACTTATTAATCAACCTGATCTATGTCCAGGAGTTGCAACTAGTTTCTGGTGTTTATAGGTAGTGTTAGTAGTCTACCAAGTGGTACCCGGTACAGGTGGGCTTGGGACAGACTAGGCACCATAGCATGGTGTACCAAGCGTAGATCCACCCGTCAAGGTGGGATTGGGAACCCTGCACACATCGTTTGGGGCCGTGAGCGACACCCCGGCCGGATCTCCTTGCGGATGGAACCCGAATAGGCGATAAACCTGGACTAGAGACTTGTGTGGTTAGGCAGGTCGTGGCCGACTCCCTCGCCAGGCTTCTGCTTGAAGGTTGCTGAGATACACGACGTGTACATGGTGGTAAGTGGCGAAAGCGTGTGTGAAGATGTACACCCCTGTAGGGTTAACATCATCTATTCGAATAGCCGTGTCCGCGGAAAAGGACTTCTAGGTTGCGTGTAAAGTTCATAGACAAGTGAAAGTGGATACTCTAAAACTCGCAAGATAAGCGTGAGTGCTATGGATGGCGTTCTCGTAGGGAGACGGGAGCGGATCCATAGTGGTGTATTGGTATGGTGAATATGTGGACTCGTGTGCGCCACCTCAAAAGAGTTACTTGCGGTCGTAGTTCAGGATAACCATCGAGTCAAAGCTGGCTTGCTGTAGTTAAACTCCACCACCCCTTTGTTGATATCGATGCATATGTAGATAGTTCTGATGTAAGTCTTGCTGGGTACATTTGTACTCACGTTTGCTTATTTTATGTTTTGCAGAGAGACGTCAGTCTCACTAGTAGTTCCGTGTGGACTTCGATGTTTAGCTTGATATCTCAACTACGATCTTGTGCCCTCGGCAGGATCTTGTAGTTAGTCAGGCTTCTCAGCCTTTTTCATTTGTAGATATTTGTACTCAGACATGTTAAGCTTCCGCACGTGCTTGTTGCTTGTATGCTCTGAATGTTGAGTCATGAGACCCATGTTTGTAATATCTCGCTCCTTGGAGCCTATTTGAATAAATACTTGAGTTGTAGAGTTATGTTGTGATGCCATGTTGTATTTACACATATCGAGCATATTGTGTGTATGATTGAAATGCTTGGTATGTGTGGGATCCGACAACCTAGTTGTTTATCCTTGATAGTCTCTCTTATGGGGAAATGTAGTCTTGTGCTTCCATGAGTCATAGTAGTCCGCTACAGCCCGGTTCACCGGAGTCCTGCTAGCCCAGCACTACTGCTACGGAACACTTGACTGGCCGGCATGTGATTCACTTTGTTCCTGTGTCTGTCCCTTCGAGGAAATGTCACGCGATGACATCCGGAGTCCTGCCTAGCCTGCTACAGCCCGGTTTCCCATAGTCCTGTTAGCCCAGTGCTACAGCCTGGATTCACACGCTGCTAACCGACATGCTCGATGTTGATTCATGTATGCCTGTCCCCATAAGTTAGTGCCACTTTGGGTTCACGACTAGTCACGTCGGCACGGGTTCTTTGTCATATGGATGCTAGTGACACTATCATATACGTGAGCCAAAAGGCGCAAACGGTCCCGGGCCAGGTAAGGTGGCACCCGTGGGAACACCGTGCATGAGGCCGCAAGGTGATATGATGTGTTACATGCTGGATTGGTGTGACTTAGGATCGGGGTCCTGACAATGTGTCACCGGAGGCTGCGTCTCGAAACGCGAAACGGGAGATTGAAAAGCGATTCGAAATAATAAAGAGGCTAGACGTAATGTCTCGCCAGCAAAACTATCAGTGAAGACATATCGTGTTTTTTGATTAAGTATAATGCCCTTGTGGCAGTGAGGTTGTGACTGTTTAACAGATCCGGAAATAGTTTTTGTTGGTCAACTACTTTAAAGTATTTGGAGGAGGAACCCGCCTTGCAATGCCAAAGACAATCTACGCGCCGGACACATCGTCATTGAAGCCTGGTTCAGGGGCTACTAAGGGAGTCCTGTATTAGGGGGTCCTCGGACGTCCGGGCTATGTGACATGGGACGGATTAATGGGATGTGAAGATACAAGATAGAAGGCTTTCCCCCGTGTCCGGATGGGACTCTCTTATGCGTGGATGGAAAGCTTCGCATTCGAATATGAAGATTCCTTCCTCTATAAACCAACTCTGTACAACCCTAGGCCCCTCTTGTGTCTATATAAGCTAGAGGGTTTAGTCCATAGAGGCAATCATAATCGTACATGCTAGACATCTAGGGTTTAGCCATTACGATCTCGAGGTAGATCAACTCTTGTAACCCCTATATTCATCAAAGTCAATCAAGCAGGAAATAGGGTATTACCTCCATTAAGAGGGCCCGAAACTGGGTAAACATTGTGTCCCCTACCTCCTGTTACCCTCGATCCTTACACGCACAGTTAGGGACCCCCTACCCGAGATCTACCGGTTTTGACACCGACAACCGGCTTGACACCTTGATCTCCATCGTAGCATCATTGTCGTCTCGCCAATTGTTGCTTCCACGACTATCTCTACCACTTAGTGATAAAGTAAGGCAATTGCATGGCGATTGCAATTCATACAATTAAGCGACAACCATAACGCTCCTGCCAGTTGCCGATAACTTTTACAAAACATGATCATCTCATACAACAATTTATATCTCATCACGTCTTGACCATATCACATCACAACATGCCCTGCAAAAACAAGTTAGACGTCCTCTACTTTGTTGTTGCAAGTTTTACGTGGCTGCTACGGGATTCTAGCAAGAACCATTCTTACCTACGCATCAAAACCACAACGATTTTTCGTCAAGTGTGCTGTTTTAACCTTCAACAAGGACCGACCGTAGTCAAACTCAATTCAACTAAAGTTGGAGAAACAGACACCCGCTAGCCACCTGTGTGCGAAGCATGTCGATAGAACCAGTATCATGAACGCGGCCATGTAATGTTGGTCCGGGTCGCTTCATCCAACAATACCGCCGAATCAAAGTAAGACGTTGGTGGTAAGTAGTATGACTATTATCGCCCACAACTCTTTGTGTTCTACTCGTGCATATAATCTACGCATAGACCTGGCTCGGATGCCACTGTTGGAGAGCGTAGTAATTCAAAATATTTCCTACGATCACGCAAGATATATCTAGGAGAAGCATAGCAACGAGATGGGAGAGTGTGTCCATGTACCCTTGTAGACCAAAAGCGGAAGCGTTATGTTAACGCGGTCGATGTAGTCGAACGTCTTCATGATCCAACTGATCCAAGTACCGAACATACGACACCTTCGTGTTCAGCACATGTTCATCTCGATGACGTCCCTCGAGCTCTTGATCCAGTAGAGGGTTGAGGGAGAGTTCCACCAGCACGATGGCGTGGCAATGGTATTGGTGCTGTGATCGGCGCAGGGCTTCGCCTAAGCACTACGACGCTATGACCGGAGGAGTAAACTGTGGAGGGGCGCACCGCACACGGCTAAGACAAATCTCGGTGTCCTTTGGGGTACCCCCATATATAAAGGGGGGAGGAGGAGGCTGGCGGCCTAGGAGGGGCGCGCCAAGGGGGGAGTCCTACTTGGACTCCCAATCCAAGTAGGATTCGCCCCCCCCCTCCTTCCTTCCAATGGAGGAGTAAAGGGGAAAGAGGTGGAGAGGGAGAAGGAAAGGGGGGTCGCGGCCCCCACCCCTTGTACAATTCGGATTGGGCTTGGGGGGGGTGCCACCTCATGTGGCTGCCTCCTCCTCTCCACTATGGCCCATGAGGCCCATTAACTTTCCCGAGGGTTTCTGGTAGCCTCCCGGTACTCCAATAAATCCCTGAACCTTATCGGAACCATTCCGGTGTCCGTATACAACCTTCCAATATAAGAATCTTTACATCTCAACCATTTCGAGACTCCTCATAATGTCCGTGATCTCATCCGGGACTCTGGACAAACTTCGGTCACCAAAACACATAACTCATAATACTAATTGTCATTAAGCGTTAAGCGTGCGGACCCTACGTGTTCGAGAACTATGTAGACATGACCGAGACACATCTCCGATCAATAACCAATAGCGGAACCTGGATGCACTACAAAAGAAATACACTTCCGTGATGATACGTGTTTGCCACAGTAGGTCGCTTTTTTTGTCATGCATGTGCATCCATGAAAAATTTATGACAGAATCAAGATAGTCATACATGTGCTGCCGTAGAAGTGTTCCATGACATTACCAAAATTATCATCACGGAAGTGTCCACTTCCATGACGATAAATCTCGCGTCACAGAAGTTCTTTCGTCAAGGGTGACCGACACGTGGCATCCACCGTAACGGAACGCCGTTAAGCTATCGGGTCGGGTTTTGGATCCGATAACCCGTTAACAGCCCCAACCAATGGGAAATTTCCATGTGTAAAATTCTTATTGGCCGGACGAAACACGTGTTAGCTCGTCAGTGGCTCAGATAGGCACCTATGATACGTCGACACGTGGCACGTCCCAACAGAGGCCCATTCCTGTGTAAAGGCCGGCCCGTTTCACTTGGTCAAAAGCTGGCGGGCCGGCCCATGGAAAGCCTGTTAACGGCCTGTTCGAATATAGCCCATTTACAGCCCGCTAACCCAAGGTCCATTACGCTCTATCCGAATTAGGCCTAGTAGCATCATCTGGGCCATCCAATATGATTCCATCCCATTTTCATTTCTGGCCCATGTATGGCACATGATGTCTTTCGGCCCATATGAGGCCCTATGTAACTCTTGGCCTATTAATGGCCCGTGGTGAAACTGGCCCGTAATGAACAGTGTATCACTTTACACCCATTAACGACCCGTGGTGAAACTGGCCCGTGATGAACGGTGTATCACTTTATACCCATTAACGACCCGTTATTCCGTTGGGCCGTTTCCAGCCCATGTTATCTTTCGGCCTTCTGAGAGCCCATTTATTCTTGGGCTCATTTCCAGCATTCGTTTACTTATTGCCCGTTACTGTCATTTTCTTCTTGTGGGCCAAATTCAGCCCGTGGTTACAGTCGGCCCATTTGTGGTCCGTTAATACATTGGGCCGTTTTCATAGCGTCATCAAATACGGCCTATTAACGATGGCCCGTTATGGTCGGCCCATGAACGAACGATTCCAACTCTAGCCCGTTTACGGCCAAAATGCGGTCTGTTTGGCCCATGTTTGGCCAATCGATCATACGGCACGTATAAGGCCCATTGATGATACGGCCCGTAGAAGGCCCATTGATGATACAGCCCGTAGAAGGCCCATTGTTTCTACGACCCGTAGAAGGCTCACTGCTTCTACGGCCCGTAGAAGGCCCACTGTTTATATGGCCCGTAGAAGGCCCACAGTTTCTACGGCCTGTAGGAGGCCCAGTGTCACTAGACTAAATATAAGCCCATGGTTATTGTGGCCTAGTTTTAAAAAATAGGTTATTGCAGCCACTAGCAAACCACAGAAAAAGAACTGCACTGACTACAAGCAAACAAATAAACAAGACAGCAAGGAAATAAATAAGCAAGCAACTTACACTAGGCTATCACGGCTATTACACATATTAAATCCACTGGGCATCAAAGTTCGCCACCAGTGCAAATATAGGGAACACAACAGCATATAAACGCCGCAGCAAAACAAGTCCAGAACTGAAACCACTTCAGAAGAGCTCAAGAAACAATATCCTGGGTACTCATAATGCTGGCAAGATGCTTAGCAAGCTTATTAACTTTCTCTTGTTTGGCGCTTAAGTCCTCCAGCGCTTGCTGTTGCACCAGAAAGTATGCATCTAAATTCTGCAGGGACTTCCTCAGTCCTTCGGCTTCCTGTCGCATAACATCTGATCGATGTCTTTCAACTTGAAGTTGAAACTCAAGAAGCTGAACTGATTCAGGCAACGAGTTCGAAGAGCTGGTGCCAGCAGTGGTAGCCAGTAACTCGAACACTACATCAAGACAAGACTTTGGGGTTGTCTTAGTGTCTTCAATATAGTTTTTATCAGCTTTCTTGGAGGCCAACAGGGATGTCTCACTATCTTGAACCTTATCTGCATTACTTCCTTTACCATTGCATAACAGGGTACTCTTCTCCAACATTTTATCCGCCTTCTAAAAGAGAAACAAACAAACACATCTCAGGTTTACCAGTTCAGTAGTAAGGTGGACAGGATAACAGCATGAAACAAACATATATCTATGTAGTATGGTCACTGTATGGTCTATATCATTCTGGTTTATGTTGCCAAATCAAGATAGATACAGTTCGAATCATATCTATTTAAGACAAAGCAGCATAGACAGAATATAAGTGTGGGAACTACACAGCAATAAGAACACTTGCAATGTGCATGGCATGAGAACATAACTGTTTATTCAATTAAAACTGAAATCAACATAGAGCAAGTTACAACAGCAAACAGCCAAACACGTTGAAGAAACAGGTTTAAAACATACCTGTTGCGCCATTGGAGTTTCAATTTTATCCTTCAAATCTGAAATTAGTTGGTATCAGTAAATACAGTGATGCAAGAGCAAAGTAGTATGAACCATAGCTACGGAACCTGACCTGAGAACAATTCTTCTTCTGCTTTAAGCGTTGACTTCGGGTTCGGAGTGGTGGTCCTTGTGATTTGGGCACTGCAGTTGCCTTACTAACTGCTCGTGTTTGGGTGCTCTGTGGTGGAGACGGTGCCGTGTCAACGGGAACTGGGTGTCTATCTGCTGGGGTTGGGGTTAGAAGGGGTGTAGCTGGTTCTCTGTCCAACTGGATAGGGGTACAATCTGCATGAGTGTGGGTTATATGTGGTGGGGCTGGTTCTTGGGCAAGTACAACCGTGGTTCTATCTGCATCGACAGGTAGCACGATCTTTTCTGAAGACCGTGTTTTTATTTCCACAGATACTGTCATCACTCCCTCCAATTGAAATAGCTGATAAACAAGAAAAGTAATTGAATGTACAGACATTGTAAGATAGACAGGTGCAATGGATAGTAGGGAAGAAAACAGGGCATGAAATAATTCACATTTATGTTGTCTAAGCAAACATAATAGCAGGACATAATTTCACATATATGATGGCTAATTAAACAGGATAGCATGACACAATTTCACATTTATGATGGCTAACTAAACAGGATAGAATGACATACTTCAAAATATGATGACTATGTAAACAGGATGACATGATATAACTATACGATGTGTCTATTAAAGTGGTTGGCATGCCATAAATCACAAACATGTCATCGATGGAAACATGATGGCATGATATAATTCACGGATAGAATGACATAATTTAAATATGATGACTATGTAAACAGGATAAGATGATATAACTACATTATGTCTTTAGAAAATGGGTTGGCATGCCATAATTCAGATACATGCTGTCTATGTAAACATCATAGCATGACATAATTCAAATATATGATTTATATACTAAGGAAGTGAGCAGAGGGCAATCGCATATATGATGTGTCAACTAAGGAGATGTCATTCAATATTGTGTTTATGATGTAAAAACTAAGCATTGCAATACAACATATGCATTATATGAGTAATATAACCCTGCCAAGTTTGAGCATACACCTCAGGGGGGATAATAAGACTAGTCATCTGCCTCTGAATCCTCCTGTGAAGAGCTATCTGTAACCAGCAAGATATCTGCTTCAGCAGGTAGCATTGTCTGCTCTGAAGACCTTGTTTTCACTCCAGATTTCTCCATCACTAATTCAAATGGCTGATGCACAGGAAGAGCAGTTGAATATACCAACATTGTCGACAAAAGCAATGAGAAATACAAAAAAAGGACGGCATGATATAATCTATTATATTATTAAAACGATAGAAAACGTACGGCTTAGATGTAACAGTAAAATAATAGTTAAAAATAACGGCTGTGATTTTGCAGGAAAGAAGTATGTATATGCATGTCTCCTTATCCCATACGACTACAGCCAGCCTAAACATGTCGGACTGAACGAACAATCGCTAGGCTCATACGCAAGAGACATAGCTAGAGTCCGGACCTGATGTCTTTCCTTATCTCATTGTAATTAAGTGCTTTTTTGTAAGTGAAGTCATTATTCAGCGCTAATGAAAGGTATGGACACCAGCTGAATTTTATATTTGTAACAATATCTACGTGCGTATATGCTCATTGGACACGCACAACAGAAAAAAAAGCATACACATTTCATTGGACAGTACATCCGTGATTATGTACCAGAGTCTGACTTCAAGTACAAGAAAAGAAGTCCAATAACATCACCATCATTGATTGAAAGTTGATGCAGCAGCCTCACGTCATACCCAAAGGAATTTCGTTGGGCTCTCCGCAAAAAGAAAAAAAGATATGTGATAGAGGGCAGTCGACACTTCCCTGCTTCGCCTTCTCCAAATGTCTTCAGCAGACATGCACAAAGTTCTCCTTGGCAGACATGCACAAAGTTAAATTGGGCGGGAGTGCACGCCAGAGATCTGGGATGGCAGGACTGCAGGAAGAAGCATCATGCTAGCACGAAAAACAACGTAACTTGTGAAACGACCCATCTCGGAGGCCGTCGATATCGTATCGCAAGCACGAAGACACGACTAGGTTGTCGGTCATCTCAATTTAAAAGATTGCGCTAGCGCTCGACATCAAGGTCACAAGCATGAAGACTTGGCTGGGTTGTCGGCCACGACCACATAGTCACTTGCATAGATCGCGTGGTCGAGACGTGACGGGGTGATGCACCAGTATGATCAAGGAGTTTTCCTTCTCTTGACGATGAGGCGCTTCCTCAGCCTCTGACGCGGACAAGACTATGGGCAGAACGAGATGGTATTTGACCAGTCTATATACTACGACATGTCGACGCCATTGGTGATTGCAGTGCACTCTACAGATGAGAAGCATCGATGGGTGCATAGCAGGACAATCAGGTAGTAGATATTCTTGATTGCTTCACACGTACTCCCTCCGTCCGAAAATACTTGTCATCAAAATGAATAAAAAGAGATGTATCTCGAACTAAAATACGTCTAGATACACCCTCTTTTATCCATTTTGATGACAAGTATTTCCGGACGGAGGGAGTACTTCCATAAAGAATTATCATACTAGGAAACATTGCACGTATAATCTACAACCATATGTTTGAATTTGGACATGTGTACCCGGACTGGGTAACGCCAATCTACGACAAGCAACAGTGGCTAACAAATTAAAACTAGACACGAACGCTATCTCAATTGGAGCTTCAGATACATGCATGTAAAGAACGCTAAATGGCCTGCCGTACACGTCAAAGACCATATATGAGGCCAATGAAACCTACGCTGAGGTCACATTCATAATAGCTAGGTTCATATGTAATAATCATGGCCATTATTATTTATCAGATTCCACTTGACGGTGGAGACTAAAAAGGTTGTGATAAATCAAGCATATACCTGAATAATTATCCAAACTATGAGTGCATGTAAGCAATGGAGATAGAATTCATCTGACAAAAATTTGGGTAGCACTGCGTGTGCTATGGTCATACGCGATGTCAGCAAAATACTAGGGTTGAGCTTCATGATTTTCCTTTTTTTTGCACGGATGCTTGTCCTTTGTTGGGCCCATAGATTGAAATAGAAAAGCCACACCTTAATTAACCGGATGTGACGAGAACTTAAATTTAAGTATGATCGCATTTAGTTTATGAAACTTTCTCATTATGTTTAGTACATTTTGTGCTTTTTAATATTTCTACAGGGTAATCTAAAATATTGGTTTGACAATATCATTTTTTAAAGGTGAAAGGGTCATTTTGTGTGGAGGAAAGCTCACAATAAAATTAGGAGAGCAAAAACTGGCCAAATGATGGGATTTTGCAGTGCATCTGAATCCAAATCCCCCTCACGATGGACACGGGAAACCCACTCGAGCATATAGTAATTTATATCCCAGCCAAAACAGATTAGATTTTGGAAAACTGGCGAAAACAGTATATAGTCAAAATTATATTTCAAGCTTAGGGGTTTTAATGTAGTGATTTATGGAGGTGGCATTGAACAAATAAAAGTAAGTTATACGGGAGGGTAAATAGAGCCTCTATTCCATGATGCATACTAATGAGATGTTGTTAAAGGAGGATAATTAGAGGGGTTGTGTGTGTGACACACACACACGTGCGCGCGCGCACACACAGAGAGAGAGAGTGAGAGAGAGAGGTTTAAATCATAAAGATAAAAAAAACTACACATAACACCATACATGGAGTGGCTACATACTTTGCATCGTGATTGAACTCATAGAAAATGCATGTTTCTCAAGGAAACACCAACAACAAAGTCTTTTTTTTGTGGAAAAACAACAACAAAGTCTTTAGTCCCAAACAAGTTGAGATAGGCTAGAGGTGAAACCCACAAGATCTCGTGACCAACTCATGACTCTGGCACATGAATAGCAAGCTTCCACGCATCCCTGTCCATGGCTAGGAAAGAATAAAACAAAAAGGAAATCAAAGTTATCAGTACAATTTCCCTAATGAAAAAACACATATATTCTTAGGTAATGTACCGACAAAGGCATCACCAATGCATAACATAAGTATATCATTCATGGACTATATGTTTGAACCGAAGATGTACCTTTTCACAAATACATATTTAAATTTAACCATTGTATATTATTCGTTAACAGTCAAAAAGCATTCATTAGCTTCAACACACCTTACGCATGAACTAAATTAGCTCAATCCATACTTCTAAAAATTATAATAGTATGCGATGTTTATTTTAAAATCTAAAAGACATTTAAAATGACAAAATATAGCTTCTAACATATGAAATTATGAATTGAAAAAACCAAGGGCACAAATGCATACACACAGGTAAATACATTCTCGGACCATATTTGTGAATTGAATTTTTTTCATAGATACATGTTCAAATTTAATGGTTCTATATTATTCGTTATTATTCAGAAAAATAATGAGTTTTAACGGACCTAAGGAATGAACTAAATGAGCTCAATAAATAATTTGAAAACTTATGATAGGACAAACATAGCTTCTAGCATGTGAAATTGTAAATTGAAAAAATCTAGCCGCGCAATTGCGCGGGTGACCCCGCTAGTTCACATATATGACGCTTGCCTAAACAGCATGACATTACATAATTCACATACATAACGCCTTGCAACAAGGTAACATTGCATAATTCACATATATAATGTCTTGCAACAAGATGGCATTGCATAATTCACATATATGGTAATTAGACACTAAATAGGTGGCATTCACACAAAGCATGTCTAAACTAAGCAAATGACATAGCAATGCAAGATACCATACGCACGATATGAGCAACATAACCCTGCCAAGTTAG
>NC_041389.1:497113173-497123082 GCF_002162155.2 Triticum dicoccoides
CAAGATAACATTGCATAATTCACATATATAATGTCTTGCAACAAGATGGCATTGCATAATTCACATATATGGTAATTAGACACTAAATAGGTGGCATTCACACAAAGCATGTCTAAACTAAGCAAATGACATAGCAATGCAAGATACCATACGCACGATATGAGCAACATAACCCTGCCAAGTTAGGGCATGCACCTTGGGGGGGGGGGGGAATATGACAGGTCATCTGTCTCTGAATCCTCCTCTGAGGAGCTATCGGTAACCAGCAAGACATGCGCTTCGTCAGATAGCATTGTCTGCTCTGAAGACCTTGTTTCCACTCCAGATTTTTCCATGACCGTGCCAAATGGCTGATGCACAGGAAGAGTAATTGAATGTACTAAAATTGTTGACAAGTTTAACATGTAATAAAAAAATGATGGCATGATATAATTCACATATAAGATGACTGGCTAACCAGGGTGGCATTGCAAAATTCACATATATGATGCCTGGCTAGACAAGATGGCATTGCATGATACACATATACGATAAAGAAACTAAACAGATGGCATTGACACAAAGCATGTCTAAACTAAGCAGATGACATCTTTAATGTATACAGTAAGCAATGCAAGGCACCATATGCATGATATTACCAACATCAACATGCCAAGTTGGAGCGAAGACCTCACGGGGTAAATAGGAGTGGTCTTCTCCTTCTGAATCCCCCTCATAACAGTTATCTTCCTCTTGATTACGATCCAAAATGGGTGGAGGGGGGCTGCCTTTGCGCCCACCATGGAACGATGTCCGCATGAAATTATTGCCATGCAAGGCTCGTCTCTTTTGCTCTACATGATCAGTTCCATTGTGTACAATAACTGGCATGCATAGGAATAAAGCATAGTGAGATTATGTAAGGAGTGCATGCACAAATCCAGAGTGATGGTAGCAAACTGTGGATAGACCCAAAACCAATGATAGCAGGCAGATAATAGCTTTAGTTAAAAAATACAGATAATGGCTCCTTTAATGTTTGTTTGCACCCAACATGAAACTCATAGTTGACACCGGAGATTAACCAGATAGTAGACAGATAGTACTGATTGCTGCCCCAATATGAACCCCACAACCATTTAAAAACTCAAGTTTCAGCATTAGTTTGGACCTGACTCGGAGTCTATTAGGTGAACACGACGATAATCTAGCATGTCATCATATTAAGCGACGCATAACGTAAGCAGACACGGAAGAGTGTGACCTCTCTTGCGGACCCGTGTAGTCCTCAAGGTCATCTGCTCAGTTGTTGATGGTAATGCAGGTGCCGTGGCTGCCGGCGGCGAGGAAGAAGATCTGAAGCGGCGAAAGAAAGTCTGGAGAGCGGATCCCTGCTGTGGTGAACCCTTCCCTCATTGGAGCAGCTGAGCTGGGGTGGAACATAGTGCCGCAGGAGCAGGACAAACCACACAAGGTTTTCTTTGACACATATCTGTAACAGAAGTAATTGAGTAAGGGCTTGTTTGAATTTGAGGATTCTAACAATGCAGGGATAGGAAATAGATAGGAATAGGATAGGAATGCACGTGCAAAATAGAGAATTTAAAAACACGGGATTTCTGCCAATCTGAGTGTTTGATTCACAACAATTGGAAGATCACATGATGCAAAAAACCATGGTGAGATTAAGTCAAACCACAAGAAAATGTACGGTTATAATGCTATTATGCTACTATCTCTTAGTCTTGTGCTTGATGAATAGGAATATGAAAAGGAGGAGAAGTGGAAATTAGAATTCCTACGGTTTTTCTTTCAAGGAGACACTAAAGGAACAAATCCTACAGTTTTCCTTTGCTCCATTCCTTTGCACCAAATTCATGAAAAGTAGTACCATAGGAAACTTTCCAATTCCGATGTTTTTCATTCACTTTTTCTTTCAAGCATTGGCGATTCTAGTAGGCAGGCTTGAGCAAGGAAAATCCTACACTAAAAAAATGTTTTTGTGCTACTTCTATTACTTTGGACCCAGGCCACTGCCATACTAGCTCCACACCCAGGCCCATCGACAAATGCACAGCTGAAATGCGCAGAGATAAATAATGATGGCGTTCAAGAGAGTCCATCACGGATAGCTAAGTTGCCTGGTACCTCACTGCTTGTCATATAGTAGGATAAAATAATCGTATTTCCCGTTACTACGAGTGCTCAGTGGATAATATATATAACATGTAGAGTAGAAAAGACATGCAACAAGTGTACAACCTCTTTGGCGAAGCCATGTCGATCTCAGCGTGATTGGGTTGGCCGGTGAGGATGCTCCAGCTGACTTGGCTGTCGGAGTAGGGGAAGAAGATCTTAGGCGTCTGGAGATGGAGCCCGAGGTACTCCTCCGCTGTGATGGAGGGTTTCATCGTTGGAGCAGCTCCGGTGAGTTGTACGACGCCAAGGCTGAAGCAGGACAAGAGAGACAACGAACAACGTTAACCTGAGTGGAATTCTAATAGCATCTCCAATACATGACGTAAAATACATAACCACAAAGTGCTAGATGTAAAATACATCAGCCGCTCATCTCTGAACTTAACTGTCAAAACTGAATTTAACTGTCAAAACTGAACTTAACTATCGAAAGTGAACTTAACTGTCGAAACTGAATTTTGTTGTCAAAACTGAATTTCGCTGTCGAAACTGAACGCACTAGGAAGGTGAGGCTACATGTTGGTCGACTGACTTTTTCATCTCTGGTCAGTCGTTTGCAGCCGTTGGATAAGAAATCAACACTACAAAAAAATACACTTCCGTGATGATACATGTTTGTCACAGTAGGTCGCTTTTTTGTCATGCATGTACTTCCATGACAAATTTATGACAGAATCAAGATAGTCACACCTGTGCTGTCGTAGAAGTGTTCCATGACATTACCAAAATTATCATCATGGAAGTGTCCACTTCCATGACAATAAATCGCGCGTCACAGAAGTGCTTTCATCAAGGGTGACCGACACGTGGCATCCACCGTAACGGAACACCGTTAAGCTATCGGGGCGGGTTTTGGATTCGATAACCCGTTAATAGCCCCGACCAATGGGGATTTTCCACGTGTAAAATCATCATTGGCTGGAGGAGACACGTGTCAACTCATCCAATGGGCGAGACGCGCCTATGATATGTTGACACGTGGACCGGCCCATCAAGTTTAAATGGGGCGGCCCAACTGAAGGCCCACAAGATTTTGCGGACCATAATGGGCTGGCCCAGCTAAAGACCCACAAGATTTTGTAGGCCATAATGGGCCGGCCTAGTTAAAGCCCACAAGATTCTTGCGGGTCATAATGGGCCGGCCCAGCTAAAGGCCCACGAGATTTCGCCGACATTAATGGGCCGGCCCAGCTGTAGGCCCACAAGATTTTGTGGACCCTAGTAGGCTGGCCCATTAACTGCCTGCCATGTTTTGGGCCAAATGTCGGCCCATATTTGATCTGATCCATTAATGGCCTGCCACGCTCCGGGCCTAATAGTGGCCCATATGAGATCCGGCCCGTTAAAGGCCTACCACGTTCTAGGCCAAATTACGGCCCAGATCAGGTACGACCCTTTAAGAGGCTTTGGGCTCAATTATGGCCCATATCAGATTCAGCCCGTCAACTGGACACTATGCTTTTGGGCCCACTTGCTAAAGGCCCACTTAGTAATTCGGCCTGATATTAGTTTTGGCCTGTTAAGGGCCCGTTTAACATTTCGGCCCTATATTAATTTCAGCCTGTTAAAAGCCCATCATATAGTTGGGCCTAACTACGAACCGGTTTGCATCTGGCCTGCTCGCAACCGATATCTGATTGGGCCGAACAAGGACCGAGACAATTTTTCGGCCTGTTAAAAGCCCGTGATTTGATTCGCACAATCATGGGTCGGGGTTCATTTCGGGCTGCTGCCGGCCCGTGAGCTGATCGACACGTTTCAGGCCCAACCTACATCGTGATTGCATGACGGTCGAAGACAGGATATATATACAGTAAAATAACTGCAGCATCGTGAATAAGAAAAAACCTATACTATACAATAAAGAGATTACGACATATTACATCCCCTTGGCATCAAAGTTTGCCACTATGATAATAAAGCACAAGCAGACAGCAGATTACATACACTGGGCATCAAAGATCGCCACCAGTGCAAATAAACACGCCGACAAAATAATATACAAAACCGACAGCACTTAAATAGAGTTCAAGAAAGGTTAGCCCTGTTGGGGAGATGCAGCGCAAGCAGCTGAGCAAGATGATGAGACTGCGCTTGTTCACCACTTATATCTTCCTCACTCTGAAAGATAAACAAGCAGACAGATGACAGTTTTGCACATAAAAGTATCAGTACTGACAATTCATCACATTTCTTACTGACGAATAAAGTGACATAGTTTAAATTTGCATTAACACAATATGGTATTGTTCAGGTCAAGACATGGCATGAAATGATATTGTGAAGGAGTTGGTAGCTTCACAACACCACTTGATTACAGATCAAGAACTCATAAGTATCAATGGTTAGTGTGCTGTCAATTTATACTATTTCAGATTGGCAAATAAAGAGACGGTTTAAATAATAGTAGAATGATATGACATTTTTCATAGTTAAGACATTGCAGAATATGACATTGTGCTGTAGTGGGTAGGTTCCCCACACCACTGGATTACAAATGAAGAACAGAAGCATACATGCAGTGCAAAAGAAGATCACTTGCTCTGTATAGTTTAATTTACATGGTATGAAGAAGGAACTTGGTTGTACAACTGAAAACTTAAATTGAGAAAGGACAAACTTTTGTTTATGAACTACATATAATAAACTTTAAACAAGCAATTTGATGCAAACACCAAAAATAAACAGCTGTTGCAGTCATGCCTAACCAAATATATACAACAAAGTTTGAAGGCTTGAGATGGACAAACTTACATTATTGGTGAAGACAGGCTCTATAAAGGCCTTCTCCATGCTGATGGGGGGGGGGGCAATTCAAGAAGTTTACCACATAATCTTCTTCAAAAGCTTTGCCTTTATTCTACATTTTGTTAAGAGTAAATATAGATGTGATAATATATGAAAAATGGAGAATATTTAAGATAAGATGAAGAGTGATGCTACATAACCAAGTAGCTATAAATGTAAGTGCAGCAATACAGGCAAAAGGTACAACCAAGAGCAATGCACAGCTAAACTTCTTCAGTACCAACCTTATGGCAAGAGTAAATATAGATCTGATGTGTAGAAAATGGAGGGCAAAGGAAAATAAGCTGCAGAGTGATGGTACGTGAACACCTACCTGTCATTATAAGTACACTGATAAAGGACAGCATGTACTTACAAGAACAATGCAGAGCTAAAAAACATTAGCATTAGATATATTCTACACTAATGTAACCATTCATACAGATCGGATAATTTGGAGCGAACAATTGATATAAACATTGGCATTGGATATATTCTACACTAATGTAAGCATTTGAGTGGAAAAACATGGTACGATGACAGATGGAATATGTATTGATAATGGATGGGCATGGCATCTCGACATATATGATGAGTAAACTAAGCAGATGGCGGTGCAACAAAGTAGAAGAAATGCAAGACAACATATGCAAGATACGCGCAATCAATAAAACCTTGCCAAATTAGAACAGGCACCTTGATGGTTGAACAGGACATGCCACGTGCCTTTGACTCCTCGAGGTTAGAATAGTCATTAGGATGATATTCTGAACAAGAATCAACAGGTGGGGAGCGTACGAGTTTCATTGCTTCCAGAATGGCACTCAATGCCTTGGTGCCAATTTTGTGAGTCATTGCAGTGTTCCACAATATTCTTCTGATGCGCGGATTCTGATATTCACTGTAATTGCGTATGATATCTGAGAACCATGAAAACATAAATAGTTGTGAGATTATCTTTGTAATGCAGATGATATTCTAATATAGGCGTGCCCCTGTAAACACTTGTGTGCTATCACTGGATTCTGATGAGAGAGCTCATGTGTGCTGTAATATGGTGCGTGCATTTATATAATATGGCACAAGTACACAAAAAAATAGGCTCCAGAAGTAAGGATAGCTGGCAGATGATAGGTTCATAATATATTGTATAGAGAGTTTATTGCCAAACCATGATAACAAGAGCACACAACAATTAGGCAGATCATAGTGTACTAACAGGGGTACACCATAACCAGGATATATAAATCGGGAAAGTGTTACTGGCTGGAAATTACGGTGTTGTATTGCCGCTAGTAATTGAAAGCCTATCGATCATGTACAGGGCAGCTCTATCAGCTGTTGACTGTAGATGTCCCTGCTCCCCTTCCTGACAAGGAACATACTGTGCTTCCCATACAGAACACCGCACGGGCCGCCGGCCGAACCACTGGCCCCACCACCTGTGTTCCTCCGCCACCCCCACCCCCACCCCCGCCCCCACCCGCGTCGAGTTTTCTTCGTTCGATGAGGCCCCACCACCGCCCCCCCAAAAACCATCGTCCCCACCCGAGGCCCTTCGATCGCACCGGCGAACTCCGGCGAGCTCTCAAAAATCGACTGACCCAATTTTGAAATTTAGTCTACTGTGATTTAACTAGTGTGGAATATAAAAGGGGAAAACCATGAGCATTGCAAGTATGGTGTTGAGCATGCCATGGCGGAACTAAAGGTGCAAACCGGACAAAGGCAACTTCGCAACCAAGACAAGAAATCAGAGTAAAGCAGTGGCGATCTATTTTTTTGCTGCGATAAATAAGTTGAGCAGATACGAAAGAGTACCGCCTCTGGTGCGGCGCCGTGTATGCATCTGCTGAGAATTTGACGGTGCTGCGGTAGCGATGGCTGTCAGCAGTGTGGAAGCAGATCTAGGAGAGTAGACGGTGGCGGCGGGGCGCGGTGGACGAGACGGTCGTTGGAGCGGTGCCAGCAAGGTGGACGACGGCGGGGATGAAGCGAGAGGACGGGATGCAAGGATCCCGGTCTGAAGCCATGGATGAGAGAGGTCGATCTATCATAATGGACGGCGGCGTCGGGTTATCAGCTCCGGCATGGTGGAGGAGGACGGCGGTGGATGGGGTGGCGGACGGCGGCAGACAGAGGAGGGTGGGGTGGAGAGGGTGTTTTGGCGCCCACGGAGTATGAATGGGGAAAAGGGAGGTAGAGAGGAAGGGGGAACCATGTATTCAGGGTGCGCTTGTCTCAAATGCGAGGAAATCTACAAACTTAGCCCCCGTTTCAAATTTCTACTACATCACAGCAACACTAGTCGGTTGGGGATAGGACGGTAATCTCGCATACACCGAATATTTGCTGACGAGAGTTTGTTTTTGGCGCCCACTGTGTATGAATATGAATCGGGGAGGGAGTCGATTTTGGCCGAGGACACACTGTGTTTTGGCGCCCACCGTGTATAAATCCGGGTAAGAGGCGGTTACGTCATGTTTGGGTGAAATTACAAACCTACCCCTATCTAAACCTATAGAAATCCAGCATATAGGCTTTTCGTGGCAGGGATAGGCAGTAGTGATTTCCATCTCGCAGATTTTGGTTTCGGGCAGTTACTGCGACTTTCCCGGCTTCGTTCAAATTTTGCAGAGTGCACGTTTACCATGCCAACTCAATTCGAATCCCGTTTGTATTCTATTTTTTCGGGCGGGATCCATTTTCAATTGGAATTACATTCTATATACATCATTTTTTTATATATACTTTCAAAAGCACAACACCATTTATACATAAATATGGTTTACAAATGGCATGATCTCAGATTCATAAGGTTGTATCCATCAATTTGGATTTTCAAATATTTGAAACCACTTTATGTTGAAATCCAATGTATGCATTCCTCGCTAACTGTCTCCAATTAATGTGTGTTTCATGCGGGTTTTTTTACTTCTCAAACATGTATAATGTGTTTCACACATGCAACATATAGTGTAATCCCGTTTAGACATTAATTGCATATAAACCATGCATTGTTTGTAATTGAAGAATCTATGGATCACCAATATTGATAAACTATATAACATTACACGTGTGCCCAAATTCAGATGAATATGCATGTTTGATACGCCAATTTGCATTATGATATTATCGATGTCGTGATCTCCAGTTTAAATATTTGAATCCCCTTTAATCCAGATATTCATCTCATACAGCTATCACTCATGCTTATATAGGACTATCTCTCTGGACCTATACGCGTTTATCGTCTCTCATGTATCTCTCGTGCTACCTGTATGTCGACAATGATCTTTTATCTTCGTAACACACTGACGGTACTCTCTCCCTCGACCTTCATCACTCTATCTCTCTCTAAGTATATCTCACTCCCTGCTATGTGTCTCTAACTATGATTCTCCGTGTGGAATCTCTTTCTCTCACACAAACACAAAACTTTGTCTCCTGGGGTCTCACTTCTCTCTACTATTCCCATGTGTGCCACTCGCACACCCCTCATACAAAGATGTCTTTAGCTCCTTAGATATGAGAACCTACGACTCTTCCTCTTCAATATCTCTTTCTCACACACAAACACAAACTCTGTCTCCCAGGGTCTCATATTTCTCCATTGTTCTCTTGTATGTCGCTCACACACAACCTCTCTCCCTAGAGATATCTTGTGTTCCCTCATATGTCTCTCTAGCTATCACTCTCGTTGTGAAATACCTTTCTCTCTCGCAGACACAAAACTCCGTCTCTCTGGATCTCATTTCTCTCTGATATCTGTTTGTATGTGACTCACACGCACCCTCTCTCTATCTCTCTCACACCCACACACATAACCCAGCCTTCTGATCCACTATACTCCTATCTCTAATGCACACTAGCTAGCATCTTTATCTTTCTATTTATCTGTTTCTCCATCAACCTTCTTTCTCGCCCTCACTCTTGATTCCTATCACGCACACTACATATGTTTCTCTCTACATGCAGTCAAGTGCCCTCTCACACACATATATAACTTCACTGTTTGAACCAGCCGACGGTCATCTCCAACACCCAAACTAGCGGATGTCCCTCTAGCTAGCATCTCCATCTCTGTATCTATCTGTAGTTTCTCCGTCAACATTTCTTTCTCGCATGGAGTCTTGCTTCCTATCACCCACACTATATATGTCTCTCCATACATATGCATTTATAGGTTGGTCTCTTTTGCACAATCATTGCGCCTCACTCCCTCTACTCGTCGTAGATGCATGCTCCAGCCCACGCAATTATCTCTTAAAGACAAAAACACATGCTCAATTGTCGGGACTTCTTCGATGCATTCTCACATGCATGCATATTGTCATACCGATCCGTCTCTCCCATGTCGTTGATCTTATGACTTATGTCTTCTTTCTTTTATCTCGATCATGCGCACGCGCACACACACACATCCCACGTATACATGTATACCTCTCACACATGCACGTTCAAGGTCTCTATGTCTCCATACGTAGTTAATTACCCTCAATCCTAACGCCACATCGAATTGTTCTCCTCTTTGTGCACATAACTTCCGCCTGGATGGGTAAAACACACACTCACACTTAACAATCTCCTTCTAGCTACCCCCCCACCGCCTCTCACTCTTCCCCTATATCCCTGAAACCAATAAGACCATCCATTAGTTTAATTCCCGCCTACATGCACCATCGATATATAGTAGTCTTCCTCGGTGTCTCTCGAACAAACACGTTCTCTCGAAGTCGACTCCTCTCACGCGCACACACCTTCTCTTCCCTCTCTACGGGCATTTTCTCTCTAGCACCCCATCGTTGGTGGCCTCTGCCATACACATCACCTCTCTATGATGAAAGCCATGGACACTTAAATTACATCTGCCACAGAGGACCCCGCGACACACACACACACACACACACGCACGCACGCATGCACCCCCCCCCAACACACACA
>NC_041389.1:497123458-497129711 GCF_002162155.2 Triticum dicoccoides
GCAAGCACGCACGCCCGCCCCCCCACACACACTAAGACTCCATCTCTCTCCCTCTCACACACACACATACAAACTAGGACTCCATCTCTCTCTCTCTCTCTCACATACACACACACACACAGCCCACACACACACACACTAAGACTCCATCTCACACACACATGCTCTAGGCGGAGCATTTGTTCCTACCACCCTTCATCCAACCTTACTCGTATGATGAATAATCACCTTTATTTACTTGCATAACATAGACAAATTCCACTTTACTTTAGTAGTCAGCAAACTTATCATCTGTACCCTTATAAAAAACGAGCTGGTGGTGATGGTGTGCCTGCCATCTTGTAATACAGAACGTATGATCTATATCTGAGGATAGAAATCAAACTATGATAATTTTACAAAAGATACCCGCACCTCTCTCCACATCATTATCTCCCGCAACCTCATTGCTCAGCAATTAAAAAAGGAATAAGTCTGTGGAACAATCTAGCATGCATGGTGGCCACTGCCACCTGCCGGCGCCGTCCATCCCCATGCCTCCGCCCATTCCGACTACCAGTCACCACCACGCTCCACTCCTCCTCGCCTTGTCTCTAATCTTTCATTTTTTCGAAGACATTCTCGAGATACCAGTTTTCCGATAAAATTCTTGAGATGTCATTAGTTTTTACACATGGGATTACTCCTGCATGGGTCAATCACAACAGGTGTTCTGTAAAAAAATGCATATTGATGTTCCGTGCAATGCACGAGAATCTTGCTTGTAATTATATAATGCAAATCATGAGCAGGAAGTGACATTTTTTTGACACAACCATGTTAACATGGCCACGTAAATCACTAGCTAAAATAAATACCATTATACTTATATCACGATGCAAAAGGTTGAGTACATGTCCAAAGAGTAGAGTTGCACACACACACTCTGTCTCTCAGAATCTCTCTCACACACACACCAGTTACGTGACGCCCACTTAAGCAGACACATATGTTACAATGTGTGCACCCGCGGGTACACGTGATGCTGCGCATTTATTTAAGCCGGAAGGCGAACCCAAACAGTAGCTGCATTCATTCCCCTCCCACCGCCTCTTCTCTGGTCGCCGTCGTCCGGTAGCCATGGGCCGCCGGAGGTAACAACATACGCCATACTCCCGTCGGAGCGGCGCTTTAATATGGAAATTTTAGTGGCCATGCATGCATCTTTTTGTGCTAGCACTCCTATATAAGGGTTGACCGGTCACTTCCCGCGGACATGCGCGGGCGGTGGAAGAGGAAGGAGAAGGGAAGCGGGCTATGGAGTAACGTTTTTAACCACAATTTCCTAGGAAACCGAGTGCAATAATTGAGTAGTTTTGCAAACTACCAGTAGTACACCTGAAACGGTTCAAAACCTATACTCCCTTGCCAGCGCGCGCTTCCTGCGTGGAACGGTCAGCGTTGCCCTGGAGCATCAGTGCCGCATTAATGCCCGGCTAGAGTGGAGGCGACCTCTCACTGGCGCCGGCTTTGAAGTGGCGCGACGGCCGAGAGAGCGCCGCTTCCCGGTGCACGCGACTGCTCCGTGTCGAGACTGGCCATAGGCCCTGTTTGGATCCATGGGTTAGAGTTAGTTTGAGCTAGTTGGGGCTCAAATAGCCCTAAACTATCCAAGCATGAGGGTTTAAATTGGAGCAAGTTGCACCGAACCCACCAAAAAAAACTATCCCACCCAAGAGGTGCTAACTGGCGATAGTTCTCATTGGGACCACTGAAAAATCACTTTTCTCTCTCCATGAAGTGCATTTATTGTCAATCTAACCCTGTCACCCAAACACCTCTTTGGCTACAGTTAGTTCAGGGTTAGTCATGAGTTAGTCTAACCTCTAGCTAAGTTAGAGTATCAAACAGGAGCAGTATAGGACATGCAAGTTGCTCAAAGCATACAGGCAAATTCTTACGTGAAAGGATTTTTTTCTTTTTGAAAACAGAATGTGAAAGGAATTCTTTTAGAATGCTCTTGGCATGTCGCTAACATGTGATAGTTAACCAACCTCAATAGACGGCAGAAACTCCAACCCGCCGTACTTTGATAGAGACGAGGAGGGAGAAGCGATACATGCTGCTGGATTACTAGAGATAGGTGTTGCACGGAAGCCAAGAAATATGGTGATAGCGTGGGTTAGCCATGTACTAGTATGATGTAACTACACTGGGATACCATGTTTCGTACTCTTCCAGTCCACTGTGGAGATGATTGGTTAATTTTATATCGCTGAATAATATTAAATATTATGAGTGCAGACGCTCCACCACGAGGTTCCTTGCTCCTTCTCGGTCGTCCGGAATCTCTATTCTTCCACTCTATTTTTTTACGTGAGCTTTGTTCATCCTTTTGCCAACACGCGAGACATCTAGCATGAAGGTGCACATGTTATGCAAGGATCATTCCATCTATATGAAGAACATGTGGGACTGGAACTACGAGACGAACATGTACCCAGGAGTGGACGTACGAACCTGAGTAATGTAGAAGAGTTAGTGAAGTAGAAAGGCACAAATCGTATGAACATGTGTGGCATATAGGGTGTGTTTGGTTGCGTTCTCGTCTCAGCATAGTTGTTCCCTCTTCAGGCATGCTCAACTCAACACCCCTCTTCATGCATGCTCTCTTCATGCATGCTTCTAGTGTATTTGTGCTAAACTAGTGTGGACTCATGCACCCTCCATACACTCTACCAAACACCCAAAAGTAGGTCGAGAAGGGAACTCTTGGGTGGCATTTGTCTCTTACTACGTACTACCACTAAATGTTGTACGTGCAATGCACGGTGATGTTATGGAGTACTTTCCTAAGTACTCTACTACTACTATATTAGTTGGAGGCACATATTAACTTTTATATTTGTTTACGTGTATGCCCCGAGACCTTCCAACTAGACGTGTCTTTGTCTCCATTTTTTGCGGAAAACATGTCTTTGTCTCCAGGTCGCACTTTGTATCACTTATACCACTAAGTACTACTTGTGGTCTCCGACCCAGAAGTGGAAGAAGTGGAGACGCTCTACCACGCTGTTTTTTTACGCTGGGCTCTACCACGCTGTTCATGTCCCACTCCTTTCGCTGACATGTGGGACATCCAGCACGTGCCGTGTTTGGCACCCTTCATCGTAAGAGTTGAAACGCTAGCATTCATCAGAAATAAAAAATAATTATAAATCGGCAGTGATACTATTTTTTTGCGAACCAATCAGTAGTGATACTATACCTCGATATCAGAAAGAATACTACTCCGTTCGCCAACATGTGGGATGTCGACCATCCTAGTCCACTTGCCATGCACGGAGAACTCCAAGGGAGTCAACCAGGTCGTTGCACCGCAGTAACAATGACTAATGAGCCGTCAAATCACATGCCCACTTCCCACTTTGAAGTTGCTTGGACGAAGGAACCATCATAACTTCGTTGAATTCCGCTTCTTGAAGAAAACTACTGTACCAGCAGTACTGCTAGCTACGGGTAGTTACTACAACAGAGGCCTCCTTTCGTTCATAGGATAGGAATATGAAAATCATAGGAAGTGAGATTACATGCATCTCAATTCCTATAGAGAAAGAGATGCCATTTGATGCTTAGGATAGGAATTTTTCCATTTAGTCTAGGCTAATGTACTGGTAATTTAATCTAAAAATTGCAGTAGTAACTAGTAGTACTGGTACATGCTCGTACTCAGACACACACACACACACATACTAACTACTAGTACTACTACTTCTCACATGCTGGCCAGACGCCATCGTTCTCCTTCCGGGCTTTGTCGGCGACACCCCACCGTGCTTGGATCTCCGCCGACCTCTCCGCAGCAGCGCGTGCATCCTTTTCTTTCTTGCGGAGGCAGGCCTCTCTTTTCTTGAGTGCTTTCTGACTTTTCCGCTCCATCCGTGCGGCTTTGGCCGCCTCTTGCTCTACCGCCCATTCGGCCTTGGCATCTTCAAATTCCTCCCACATAGTTGTGAGGTCACGAGCGGCGATGAACTCGACACGACGGGATGCCATCGCTTCCCTACCATTTTCTGTGTGGTCATGGGCGGCGAGGAACTCGGTGCGGTGAGATGCCATCGCTGCCTTACCGGTTAGTGTGCAGCGCGGTGGCATGAACGACGCTTGGTGAGAGCTCTGGGGTGGAGTGGCCGGACAACCATATAGTGCGTTGGTTTGTCAAGAGCTCAAGGACAGAAGACAAAGCAAATTTGGATTCCCCTTCAATCCTGGTCATTTATTACCGAGTAAAATGCATTGGCGGTCATCGAACTTGTCTTGGTAGCTCACTTTGATCATTGTATACGAGATATGGTGATTATACGGTCACTCGCTCAGCATATAGCTTCGTATTTGTCTGGTTGATCAGTCAAACAGTCCGCATGCGCCTCATCAGCTCGTGTTCTTTATCTATCTACGCGGGCCTACCTGTCAATGGAGAAATAAATACTATAAAAACCAAAATTATGCTAGAGTCGGGACCACTTTCGGAGCCCGCTCTCACCGCCCTGACCCCTCAAGACGCCAGCTGCCCACCGCATGCATGCATAGCAAGTAGTACTCCTTATGTGGAGGAGAGCGAGGCATTGACAAAGTTAAGGAGTGGGCTCTGCAAGAGCCTGTCTCTACACATGCTCCTAGGTATAAAAAAAGTATTTCTAAAAAAAGGCATAAAAAACAATTGTGTCTTAAAAAAAGAAAGGTAAAAAACATTTGTGAGGAAATAGATAGAGAGAAAGTGAGAAAAAGCTGTAACCTGGGCATTACATGAGGAAGGAGGGAGTGGTGCACATACCAAGTTCACTGGGCTGCCGTGTTTCACACTCCTCCATTGTAACAGCGGAGACAATAGCTTTCATCAAAAATAAACAATGAATACTCGTTGCTCGTCCTCTATATCGGAAATAATACTTTCATTCGCCGGCATGTGGGACGTCGACCATCCTGGTCCACCTGCCATGCACAAAATTATCCTAGTCTACCCCGGTCATATCATAGGCCCAACCTTTCCCACTATAAGTTGTTTGGACGAAGGAACCATCATGACTTCGTTGAATTCCGCTTCTACAAGAAAACTTACTGTACCCGCAATACTGCTACCATACGCGAAGACTGGATGGCACTGTACCACGTCATATCACTGAAACCCACTAGGCCAAACTAGCCCGTTTAGGTCATCTATTTTGGAACGGAGGGAGTATGTCTCTGCACTGCTATGATTTTGTGTTGCACGTCATATCACTGAAACCCACTAGGCCAAACTAGCCCGCCTAGGTCATCGATTGCTAAGCCTACAATTTTAGGAGCTAGGTGTCACGACCGGTTTTTCCAATAAAAATATTTATTGATAAACCAGTCTTTTGAGTCCAGTATGAGAGAAATCCTCCTCACTGGTAGACAATTTCTTGATACAATAAGCCAGTAGCATAAAATATATTACAGGGTTGAACTGCGGTCGCTCAACCAAATTATTACAAGCACACCAATAATCATACATAATGGCGGACAGGACAAAGTGGTGTGGACACATACTACTGACTCATGGATAGGTTGGTGGTGGAAAAACACAGCGGGAAGGGAAATACAAGACTCTAAGAATATCATTTCATTGAACGTCGAGGTGAGGCTCGATAAATTTATTTGGTAGCGGAAGAGGATATAAAACAGTGACCAAATCCAGGGTCGCACGAGACTGACTGGGACTCCTCTAAGTGTCGGACTCGCTATCGAACTCTTCATCCATGAGATCGCCTTTGTCAGCATCTGGCCAAATCAACAAGCCAGTGAGTACTTTGAAAGTACTCGCAAGACAGTTCGGACGTAAGATATAACAAATGCATGCATGGATGCAACATGATTAATTCCTTAATGCACAATAAATAAAATTGGCATAACGGGTAAGTAAAACGGGAAACGGCGGTAGTCCGCCTGAAATCCCACAGAGCATAAATAAGGACCGATCGGGTGTCTGAAGCGACGCCACGAAAGGTGAACAAATAAAAATAAGGAAATGATGCCACAGTCGGGCATCTTAGCGACACCACATAAAGGGCTTTAAAAGAAACACCACAGTCGGGCGTCTGAGCGACGCCACATAAAGGGCTTTAAAAGGAATGCCACGGTCGGACGTCTGAGCGACATCGCAGAAAGGGCTTTAAAAGAAATGCCACAGTCGGACGTCTGAGCGACATCGCAAAAAGGGCTTTAAAAGAAATGCCACAGTCGGACGTCTGAG
>NC_041389.1:497130438-497156100 GCF_002162155.2 Triticum dicoccoides
ACTAAATGCAAAACATGCCAAGACACTCATCATATCAAAAGTTCAAACATGCTTGCCTGGTTCAGAGTAGTCGGAGCCTAGCTCGGTGAAGTTCGCGGCTCCGTCACCTCCTTCGGTATCTACGGTTTAAAGAAAATATATGCGCTAACGTAAATACCAAGGAGTGCACAGAAGGTAAACCAAATATTTTTCAAATAAATCTGATAAAAAACTAGACAAAATTTTAAAGAGAACAGAAAAAGAATCAATCAAAAATACTTTTCTGATTAAAAGTTATAAGGGTTTTTGTCCAGGGACTTATCTGTAATGAAACAGAAGATTTCCAGGGGCTAGTTTATAAAAACAGAAAACGCTTCGGTAGCGACTACGCCAGCCCAAAGAGAAAACGCATTCTGCCCGAAGGCGCTTCCAGAAAACGATTCAAAAGAGAGAGCAGAGAGGCTGACGGTGGGGTCCCACCCGTCAGGTTCAAATGTTCAAACGGGGCGGCAGAGTTCGCCGGCGCCCGAGAGCCGCGGTGGTCGCCGGCGGCGATCCACGGCGAGGCAGAGAGATCGGAGAGTACCTCCGTGCTCAGGGCACTCTTCCGCGTCAGTTGATGGTGGTGGAGTCGGTCGGCGAGCAGCACGTCGACGGCGAGCTTTGCTCCGGCGGACGGCGGCTCGGGTGGTCGAGGGGCTCGTCGGAGAGGGCTGCAAAGGTTAAATTGAAGAGGGGGTTATGCTCCTGGCAGCTAGAGAGGGTAACGAACGGGGTTTGAGCGCCGGAGATGGCCTCACCAGAACGAATCGGGCTGGAGGCCGAGGCGGGGCGAGGCGGCCGGAGCTGGGGGAGGAGACCTCCTCGAGGCCCCCCTAGTGGCCTGGCGGGGTGTTGGTGAGTAGTGGAGGTGCTGCGTGCACGAGAGTGAGCTCGGGACCCCTTTATATAGGCGGTTCGAGGCGGTTGCCGTGAACGAGGATCACCGGCGAGCGATTATGGTGGCGCAGTGCTCGGTCGGGGTGGTTAGGGGGTCGAGCGTCATCACGGAGGTTCAATGGGTCCGTCTTGGTGTTAAACTGGCCGGGGTTTGGGTGTTAAGGGTGAGCTCGACGGAACGGGGATGGCGCGGGCCCGTCGGCGGCGGAGAGCGCGTTTCGTGCTGGCCGGCCACGGTGGCTGTGCTACGGGCGTGCGCTGGCGTGCATGAGGCCACGCGGAGAGCCAGGGAGCGATGGGCGGCGCAGAACGGTGTTCTGCCGTGGTGTGCCTCCTGTCGGCCGCCACGGGAGGTCCCGACGCCGCAGAAGACGCCGGCGAGGGCGAGCCAGCGCGCTACCGACGCCAGGGATTCTCCACGCACGCGTGTGAAGCTTCGTACAAGAGGAAGAGGCGGCGAGGAACGTGCCAAGGGCACTGTGGCCGCGTGACTGAAACTGACGGACTGAAGATGACACTGAAACTGAATTTTCTGAACTTTGAACAGTAACAGTGCCCACAAGGTGTTCGACCGAATGAAACTGGCCTCTGGTGATTTTTCCTTGAGCTGATTTTTGGTGGAGTGGCTTCTCTTTGCTCAAGTAGGCTGCATGATTTTTGGTGGAATTTTTGGAGCAGTGTGGATATGAATTTCACCAAATTTGGCAAATCTGGTCCAAACTTGCAGAGACTGTATTTTGAAAAATTTGAAAAGAGGAGGAGTGGATCAAGATGGTTCTGGGTTGTGGGTTCAAAGGACAATCCAGGAGAATTGGTTTGAGGTCAAAACTCAAATGAAAAAGTGTACTTGCTTTGAAAATCCCTCAGGCTCCAAATAATTTTCAGAATTGCATTGAGGGGGAAAAATAATTAGAATAAAATCCAAAACCAGTTTGGATTAGTTGGGACAGAGAATTTAGGTTGATCACAAGGGGGAGGGGAGGTTTTGGAGGGGTTTTATCTCATGGGCAAAAATACAAAGCCAAGGGTGGCTTCAAAGATAAGAAAATCTCAAATTTTCATAGGGCTTCACTTAAAAATAAAACAAATTAAAACTCCCAAAAAAATAAATTTTTAGAGGGAACTAACAGAGAAGAAGTTTGCAAAAGATCAACCACCAAAGTTTGAAAGAAATAAAATCCTTGCCAAGGCAAAAGGAGGTTTTTAAGAGGAAGGTTTTTCTGAAAAAGAAAGATTTTAAAAAGCTCTCTCCTCAAAACCACAAAGTTTTTGATAAAAACCCAATAAAAATTTTGGAGTGTCACAACACCTACCCCCTTAGGAAAAATCTCGTCCCCGAGATTTCAGCTGATCCTTAAATAAGTGTGGATGCTCTGTCCGAAGAAAATCCTCGCTTTCCCAAGTTGCTTCACTGTCGGTGTGATTGCTCCACTGGACTTTGAAAAACTTGATGGTTTTCTGTCGGGTCCTCCTTTCAGACTCCTCTAATATTCTTATGGGACGTTCTCGATACGTGAGATCTGGCTGTACGTCAATGTTCTCATGTGATACTTGTTTCTCTGGGTTGCTTACGCACTTCCTTAATTGAGAGACGTGGAACACGTCGTGAATGTCGGACAAGTCTTCGGGTAAGTCTAGCTGGTAGGCTACAGTGCCTCTTCGTGCCACTATGCAAAATGGTCCAATGAATCTTGGTGCTAATTTTCCTTTAATCTTAAACCGTTGCAATCCTCTCATCGGGGATACTCTCAAGTATACGAACTCACCGGGTTCGAAGCTGACCCTACGATGTTTCTGATCATAATAACTTTTCTGTCGACTTTGAGCAGTCTTAAGTCGGTCCCTGATTAGCTTGACTTTTTCCTCAGCTTCTCTGAGCATATCTGGTCCGAAGATGCGGCTGTCTCCGGTCTCTGACCAATTTAACGGGGTACGACATCTCCTTCCGTATAGGGCTTCGAAAGGAGCCATTTGCAGGCTGGCCTGGTAACTGTTGTTGTATGCGAACTCGGCATATGGCAGGCTGTCCTCCCAACTGGTTCCATAGGTGAGGACACATGCTCTCAGCATGTCTTCTAAAACCTGGTTTACGCGTTCTGTTTGTCCATCAGTCTGTGGATGGTATGCGGTACTGAAGGCTAGTTGGGTTCCCAGAGCCTGTTGTAAATGCTCCCAAAATCTTGACACGAACTGAGTGCCTCTGTCGGAAATTATAGTCTTCGGGACACCGTGCAGACAGACTATGCGGGAAAGATAAATCCTGGCAAGCCTCTGACTGGTGTAGGTTGTCTTCACTGGAATAAAGTGTGCCACTTTGGTCAACCTGTCAGTGATGACCCATATGGCATCATTCCCGTGTCGTGACCGAGGTAATCCGACAATAAAATCCATCCCTATTTCATCCCATTTCCACTCAGGTATTTTGTTAGGTTGCAGTAGTCCGGCTGGTCTCTGATGTTCAGCTTTTATGCGTTGACATGAGTCGCAACATGCAATGAAGGCGGCTATGTCCCTCTTCATACCGTGCCACCAAAATCTTTCCTGAATATCCTTATACATTTTGGTTCCTCCAGGGTGGATCGAATATGGAGTGGTGTGTGCTTCAGTTAAAACTTGCTTTTTAAGGTCTTCTATGTTTGGCACGCATAGCCTTTCTCCGTACCATAATATTCCTTCATTGTCTATGACAAATTCCGAGGCCTTGCCCACACTCAACTTCCTTTAATTCCTTCAATGCTGGGGTGACCGGACTGAGCCTCTTTAATTTTCTCCACAAGGTGTGGTTGTATTTCCAAGTTTGATATGGTGCCTTCTGCTACCATTATCAAGTTGAGCTTGACAAATTCTTGATGGAATTCGGGCCTCAAGCTGTGCAGATAGTTCCCGTCGGAGCTGGGGTTCCGACTCAGGGCATCGGCCACTACGTTTGCTTTCCCTGGATGGTAATGGATACCAACATCATAATCCTTTACCAATTCCAACCAGCGGCGTTACCGTAAATTTAGTTCTGGCTGCGTAAAAATGTATTTGAGGCTTTTGTGATCCGTATATATCTCACATCGATTCCCAAGTAGGAAATGCCTCCATTCCTTGAGTGCATGAATAACTGCTGCCATTTCTAAATCATGAGTGGGATAATTTTCCTCATGTTTGCGAAGTTGCCTTGAAGCGTAGGCGACAACCTTGCCTTCTTGCATCAACACGCATCCGAGACCCTTTCTGGATGCGTCACAAAATACTTCAAAATTCTTGTGTATATCAGGTACAATTAATACCGGTGCTGTTGTTAATTTCCGCTTTAGCTCTTGGAAACTTTTCTCGCAGGCTTCTGTCCACTCAAACTTCTTATCTTTCTTGAGTAACTGTGTCATAGGCTTGGATATGGTGGAAAATCCTTCAATAAATCTGCGGTAATATCCTGCCATTCCCAAGAAACTTCGTATGTCTGTTACGCTGGCTGGTGACTTCCAGTCAAGTACGGCCTTGACTTTCTCTGGGTCCACTGCTATACCGTCTTGAGTCAGCACGTGGCCTAGGAAACCTACTTGTCTTAGCCAAAATTCGCACTTGCTGAACTTGGCATACAATTGGTGTTTCCTTAGCTCTCCTAGTACAATCCTGAGATGTTCTGCGTGCTCTTCTGGTGTTCTGGAGTATACCAGAATATCGTCGATGAATACTACGACGAATTTGTCCATAAACTTCATAAATACTTTGTTCATGAGGTGAACAAAATATGCCGGGGCGTTAGTTAATCCAAATGGCATCACTGTGAACTCGTAAAGTCCGTATCTGGAGGTGAAGGCTGTTTCGGGGATATCTTCCGTTCGTACCTTCAATTGATGGTATCCTGACCTTAAGTCAATTTTTGAGAATACCTTGGCCTGAGCAAGTTGATCAAACAAATCGTTTATCCTTGGCATCGGGTATTTGTTTTTGACAGTGACCATGTTAAGTGCTCGATAGTCGATACACAATCTCAGCGTTCCATCCTTCTTCTTGGCAAATAAAATTGGTGATCCCCAAGGTGAGGAGCTGGCTCGAATGTATCCTTTTTCCAGTAATTCCTTTATTTGCTTCTTCAATTCGATCAACTCGGATGGTGCCATTCTGTATGGTTTCTTGTATATGGGGGTGGTTCCTGGTGCTAGCTCAATGCGGAATTCTATTTCTCGGTCTGGTGGCATGCCTGGCAGCTCTTCAGGGAATACATCTGGAAATTCACACACTACTGGGACCTTGTTTAGCTCAGAAACATCCACCTTATTTAATCTCGGTTGCCGGGGTCTTTTTCCTTCCTTGGCTGATACTCTTATTGTCTTCCCTTGGTGGTGTGTGAGAATCACGGTCCTGTTGAAACAGTCGATAAAACCTTTATTGGTGGTTAGCCAATCCATCCCTAGGATGACATCCAGTCCTTTATTTTCCAATACAATAAGATTTGCGTAAAACTCCAATCCTTCAAACTCAATGACCACATTCTGACAGTAATTCTGAGAAACTTGCTGAATCCCGGGGGACTTGATTATTATGGATTTCTCCAAAGGAAGCATCGAAAAATTATTTTGCAAAGCAAAACTTTTCGAGATGAAAGAGTGAGAAGCTCCAGAATCAAACAAAACCATTGCAGGTATTGTGTTGACAGGAAACGTACCGAGTACGATATCCGGAGCATTTTGTGCCTCCTCTTTGGTTACGTGGTTCAGATGACCCTTCCTGTGGTTATTGTTGGGATTGAAATTGTTTCGCTTGGGCGCTGAATTATTGCCGCCGTTGTTCGGCTTTGTGGTTGAGTTCCTTGGCTTGGGGCACTGTTTGGCATAATGCCCTTCTTCTCCACAAGCGTAACAAGTAACGCCGGGGCGATAGGTGAATTCCTTGTCCCTTGCATGAAAATTCTTGATTGGGCGTGAGACATTGGATGAGAATTTGGGTGTCCCACCCTTTTTAAAATCTATCTTGCTTCGGTGATTGTGAGTGTGATTACTCTGGTCCCTTTTTCGCTTGCAGATATCTTCTAGACTGCGTCTCTCATTTTCCAGAGTAATGGCCTTGTCCACCAGCGTTTTAAAATCAGGAAAAGTGTGCACGACCAGTTGGCATTTAAGCGCGGGCGCCAGACCGTCAAGGAATTTCTCCATCTTCTTGATTTCAGTCATACGCTCCTCATTGGCGTAGCGGGATAATAGGGTAAATTGACTATTGTAATCTGACACTGTCATGTTCCTTTGTTTGAGGTCATCGAATTCTCTCTTCTTGATTTTCATAATACTCTTAGGAATATGTGCACCACGGAAACCTTCCTTGAAATCATCCCAGGTTATGTCATTTTCGTTGGGATGCATGTGCAGAAAATTCTCCCACCACGATGCGGCTGCTCCTGTGAGATAGTGTGGAGCATATAGTACTTTCTCGAGATCTGAACACTTTGCAATAATTAATTTCCTCTCCATATCCCGAAGCCAGTCCTCGGCTTCAAGAGGCTTGTCAGTGTGAGAAAATGTTTGAGGACGTGTCTTCTGTAGCTCAGATAACTTGGAATGTTGCTGATACTGTCCATGATGATTCCCCATGTTGATGACTTGGTTCATCATCTCGCGATGTTGTTGCTGACTCTGTTCATAAAGGCGGCACATTTGTGAAAGTGCCGATTCACTGCCTTGTTGGCTTGACTGTCCCTGAGTGAACTCATTGTTGGGTTGAGTATCATAAATTTCCTCTGGTGGAGTTGGCATGGAACGTGTCCAAGGACGAGACATTTTTCACTCTGGGAAAAATATTTTTGTAAAACTCTTAAGAAAAGCGGAAAGAGTCGCAAAAATAAAACCATAAATGCATAAAGCTGGCAGATATAATTAAATACCCAAGCTTACTTAAGAAAAAAAACAAATCGACTTGCGCACAGAGAAGGACTGCTCATTACATATCTTACACGCGGGCGGTAATTATACAGTACATCACTCAGGATATGCGTACATAATCCTGACATGTTATTAAGGCTAGTGCACTTCTCCAGATCCTACATGATGCGCAAATAGGCTACTTCTCACAACATATGCACATATCTTACAAAGCGGTACAATACATGGCAGCTAAGCGTACTCAGGCAGAGATGTTGACGACCTCCTTTGCCCTGCCGAGGGCGAGGCGTAGCGAGGTTGGGGACTCGACTTCCTCCTCGCTAATGGGCTCCATACGTGTAGTGTTGCGCAGAGCGGACGGAGCGGTTGCCAGGGGCGGAGCAACACGTACAGGAGTGGGCGCGAAGGTTGGTGTAGTGCGCGCTGGAGTGGGTGCAATGACTTGGTTAAATTCTTCGGTAGAAGGCAGGCGACGAGTAGGTGTAAAAGATGCTGATGACGAGACAAAAGTCGGTGGCGGAGCGATGGGTAGGAGCTCCCTCCTGTTGGCAGCACAGCCATGGACTGAGTCCATGCGGGTAGCTACGAAGTCGTCCACCAGGTTGTCGAAGGCTGCCTCCAGGGCCCGGAGATACTCAATGAGCATCTCAAAAGCCTCGTCTCGTTCTTCTTTGGGCAGGAGTATGCGTAGTGACAGGTGTAAGGCACATGGCACGGAAGATAACGGTAACGACGAGTCTTCATCACGGGAAGGACATCCCTGAGACGAGCTATCGCCTCGCGGGCTGCCATCTGCATAGCATGCCTCTCCGTAGGCATGGCTCTTCCCACGAACCGGAAGCGGCGTAACTCACCACGCCCTCCCGTGAACTGCACCGCGGCCTGGTGCATGGTCAGACTGTCGTTAAGTCGGTGCTGGTAGAGTGTGAAGACTGGGCGCACGGATGGCCCCATCGCGACCTGAACGATGAAAGAAAGAAGCTTGACGAACCCATCGGGCACGTTGGCGAAGGTCTGAGACTCGCAGCTGTTGTCGGCCATCTACAAAAGTAGGCAAAATTCTGCAGGGTCAGATCATAAATTTATGCTGACTGACAGAAAATGACTACAATTGCAAAAACATAAAATAGCTCTGTCATGCTAATAACTAATTAGCGATCGCACCTAGTGGCTTCCTACAGTCAGCCTGGCTCTGGTACCAAGCTTGTCACGACCGGTTTTTCCAATAAAAATATTTATTGATAAACCAGTCTTTTGAGTCCAGTATGAGAGAAATCCTCCTCACTGGTAGACAATTTCTTGATACAATAAGCCAGTAGCATAAAATATATTACAGGGTTGAACTGCGGTCGCTCAACCAAATTATTACAAGCACGCCAATAATCATACATAATGGCAGACAGGACATAGTGGTGTGGAGACATACTACTGACTCATGGATAGGTTGGTGGTGGAAAAACACAGCGGGAAGGGAAATACAAGACTCTAAGAATATCATTTCATCGAACGTCGAGGTGAGGCTCGATAAATTTATTTGGTAGCGGAAGCGGATATAAAACAGTGACCAAATCCAGGGTCGCACGAGACTGACTGGGACTCCTCTAAGTGTCGGACTCGCTATCGAACTCTTCATCCATGAGATCGCCTTCGTCAGCATCTGGCCAAATCAACAAGCAAGTGAGTACTTTGAAAGTACTCGCAAGACAGTTCGGACGTAAGATATAACAAATGCGTGCATGGATGCAACATGATTAATTCCTTAATGCACAATAAATAAAATTGGCATAACGGGTAAGTAAAACGGGAAACGGCGGTAGTCCGCCCGAAATCCCACAGAGCATAAATAAGGACCGATCGGGTGTCTGAAGCGACGCCACGAAAGGTGAACAAATAAAAATAAGGAAATGATGCCACAGTCGGGCATCTTAGCGACACCACATAAAGGGCTTTAAAAGAAACACCACAGTCGGGCGTCTGAGCGACGCCACATAAAGGGCTTTAAAAGGAATGCCACGGTCGGACGTCTGAGCGACATCGCAGAAAGGGCTTTAAAAGAAATGCCACAGTCGGACGTCTCAGCGACATCGCAAAAAGGACTTTAAAAGAAATGCCACAGTTGTACGTCTGAGCGACATCGCAGAAAGGGCTTTAAAAGAAATGCCACAGTCGGACGTCTGAGCGACATCGCAGAAAGGGCTTTAAAAGAAATGCCACAGTCGAACGTCTGAGCGACATCGCAGAAAGGGCTTTAAAAGAAATGCCACAGTCGGACGTCTGAGCGACATCACAGAAAGGGCTTTAAATTCACCAGTAAATAATACTCATAATAAACATTCAATCCATGAGAATAAACGGGTTAGTCCATCCACAGGGATAATCATTCAACCGGACTTAGCACTCATGCGATTCACCGGAGTCTCTGTCATCAAAGCTGACAATTGATTAGGATAAGATGGAACGAAACTTGACATGGAATAGATGATTTGGAGGAATATATGACTCTGCAGAGTTTGTACAAAATTTTTCCCACAGCCAACGGATTTCCGTAGTCACGAAGGACTAGTTCCGTTTACGGTATTTCGGAAGAAAACACAGCTAACCGGTACACACCCATCCTACCTCTCGATGCTAGGAATCACCCTAGTCATCGTCCAAGAAAAACTTTTGAGATGGGGAGATCACAATCTCGAATAGCATGGGATCAAATTTATATACGCGCGCTCTAAGGGGTGCCCCCCTCTCGGTCCCAACCGGAAACACCCATGCCCCCTGACCGGATGACTGGCTTTAATCCCAGGCCATGGAACCATCATCACGGCCTCTCCTCTTTGGTGTGTACCATGAAAGTGGTTTGCAACTTACTAAACCATATTCCTTGCGGAAAACATGTGGTAGTACAAGGAAGGAAATGATAGGTACTGGACCGATATGGTTTGACACTGAAGTCACATAGTCTGGCGTAAGACTGGCATGCTACAACACTGCCATCGTACCCATCCTCATGCCAACACATGGCCATTCATATTCACATTCATCCACGTATGGATCATCGAACTCACTCACCTTATTATCACATAAAATAACGTTCATCGATATGCTCACCAATATGCCATGAAACTCACTAAATGCAAAACATGCCAAGACACTCATCATATCAAAAGTTCAAACATGCTTGCCTGGTTCAGAGTAGTCGGAGCCTAGCTCGGTGAAGTTCGCGGCTCCGTCACCTCCTTCGGTATCTACGGTTTAAAGAAAATATATGCGCTAACGTAAATACCAAGGAGTGCACAGAAGGTAAACCAAATATTTTTCAAATAAATCTGATAAAAAACTAGACAAAATTTAAAGAGAACAGAAAAAGAATCAATCAAAAATACTTTTCTGATTAAAAGTTATAAGGGTTTTTGTCCAGGGACTTATCTGTAATGAAACAGAAGATTTCCAGGGGCTAGTTTATAAAAACAAAAAACGCTTCGGTAGCGACTACGCCAGCCCAAAGAGAAAATGCATTCTGCCCGAAGGCGCTTCCAGAAAACGATTCGAAAGAGAGAGAAGAGAGGCTGACGGTGGGGTCCCACCCGTCAGGTTCAAATGTTCAAACGGGGCGGCAGAGTTCGCCGGCGCCCGAGAGCCGCGGTGGTCGCCGGCGGCGATCCACGGCGAGGCAGAGAGATCGGAGAGTACCTCCGTGCTCAGGGCACTCTTCCGCGTCAGTTGATGGTGGTGGAGTCGGTCGGCGAGCACCACGTCGACGGCGAGCTTTGCTCCGGCGGACGGCGGCTCGGGTGGTCGAGGGGCTCGTCGGAGAGGGCTGCAAAGGTTAAATTGAAGAGGGGGTTATGCTCCTGGCAGCTAGAGAGGGTAACGAACGGGGTTTGAGCGCCGGAGATGGCCTCACCAGAACGAATCGGGCTGGAGGCCGAGGCGGGGCGAGGCGGCCGGAGCTGGGGAGGAGACCTCCTCGAGGTCCCCCTAGAGGCCTGGCGGGGTGTTGGTGAGTAGTGGAGGTGCTGCGTGCACGAGAGTGAGCTTGGGACCCCTTTATATAGGCGGTCCGAGGCGGTTGCCGTGAACGAGGATCACCGGCGAGCGATTACGGTGGCGCAGTGCTCGGTCGGGGTGGTTAGGGGGTCGAGCGTCATCACGGAGGTTCAATGGGTCCGTCTTGGTGTTAAACTGGCCGGGGTTTGGGTGTTAAGGGTGAGCTCGACGGAACGGGGATGGCGCGGGCCCGTCGGCGGCGGAGAGCGCGTTCCGTGCTTGCCGGCCACGGTGGCTGTGCTACGGGCGTGCGCTGGCGTGCATGAGGCCACGCGGAGAGCCAGTGAGCGATGGGCGCCGCAGAACGGCGTTCTGCCGTGGTGTGCCTCCTGTCGGCCGCTACGGGAGGTCCCGACGCTGCAGAAGACGCCGGCGAGGGCGAGCCAGCGCGCTACCGACGCCAGGGAGGCTCCACGCACGCGTGTGAAGCTTCGGACAAGAGGAAGAGGCGGCGAGGAACGTGCCAAGGGCACTGTGGCCGCGTGACTGAAACTGACGGACTGAAGATGACACTGAAACTGAATTTTCTGAACTTTGAATAGTAATAGTGCCCACAAGGTGTTCGACCGAATGAAACTGGCCTCTGGTGGTTTTTCCTTGAGCTGATTTTTGGTGGAGTGGCTTCTCTTTGCTCAAGTAGGCTGCATGATTTTTGGTGGAATTTTTGGAGCAGTGTGGATATGAATTTCACCAAATTTGGCAAATCTGGTCCAAACTTGCAGAGACTGTATTTTGAAAAATTTGAAAAGAGGAGGAGTGGATCAAGATGGTTCTGGGTTGTGGGTTCAAAGGACAATCCAGGAGAATTGGTTTGAGGTCAAAACTCAAATGAAAAAGTGTACTTGCTTTGAAAATCCCTCAGGCTCCAAATAATTTTCAGAATTGAATTGAGGGGGAAAAATAATTAGAATAAAATCCAAAACCAGTTTGGATTAGTTGGGACAGAGAATAGGTTGATCACAAGGGGGAGGGGAGGTTTTGGAGGGGTTTTATCTCATGGGCAAAAATACAAAGCCAAGGGTGGCTTCAAAGATAAGAAAATCTCAAATTTTCATAGGGCTTCACTTAAAAATAAAACAAATTAAAACTCCCCAAAAAATAAATTTTTAGAGGGAACTAACAGAGAAGAAGTTTGCAAAAGATCAACCACCAAAGTTTGAAAGAAATAAAATCCTTGCCAAGGCAAAAGGAGGTTTCTAAGAGGAAGGTTTTTCTGAAAAAGAAAGATTTTAAAAAGCTCTCTCCTCAAAACCACAAAGTTTTTGATAAAAACCCAATAAAAATTTTGGAGTGTCACACTAGGGCTATTGGTCGATCGACGAGGGATAAGTATAAGCGTACCACGAGCTCATCAGCCCCAACTTTTCTCTTCGGTGAGTGTTTTGCAAGTACTATAGCTCGCACAGTAGCTAGCCTACTAACACTAAGAATCATCAAACAAGCCCTGCTGATATGATAAACAGTTCAAACTTACATCTAATCATGCCATATATTACATCAAAAGCTGGTGAGGATACATTTGTTTCCATAACTCGGAGAGGGTTCGCATGATTCACTATCAAACAAAAGTAGAAAGATCCGCCCACACAAGACAGTGCACTAGCCCTAAGATGGTCTGATAACATGCATCGTTCTGATAATTAAACACAGGGCAATGCAAACTACCCTGAAGGATTAGCGCGACCAACTATTTCTTGTCATCGATCTCTCGGGCAATGACCACAGCATGGACAGCGGCATGGGAATCGATTTCTGGGGCGATGTCCGCAGGATTGCCGCGACATCGGAATCGATCTCTGTGGCGATGTCCACAGGATGGACAGCGGCATCGGAATCGATCTCCGGGGCGATGCCAACAGGACGGGCCACGACATCGGAATCATCAAGGATGTCCACCAGCACATGCACAACCGTAACATATTAGCAAGCACATTGCAAATAATCAAAAACCACGACTATGGTAATAAGCCATTATTTTTTTACCTTGTGCAGCTCACTGGGGGATCTAATCCCTCCGGGGGCCATCTCCTCGTCCTTGATGGGGGCCATCACCTTGCCAGGGGAATACTGCTTCTCAACAGCGACTATCTCCTCAAACTCAGTCTTGAGCCTCACATAGGTGGCAATCAGAGTTCCTGGGGTAGGCACGGTGGGGCCATTGCTGTTCTTCCCACTTTCTTTGAGGAGTTCGTCCGCCAACGTCCTCAACTCTTGGGCCAGTGCTTGTTTCTTGGAGTTCTTCGTCTCCATGGGTTGGCCCGCCAACATGGTCAACTCGTTGGTCGGTGCTCGCTTCCTGGAGATCGCTGTCTCCAGTGGGTTGTCCGTCGGTAACTCTTTGCCTAGTGCTCCAGGATCCATCAATGAACTGACAAACAAAAAGCAATCGAAAGGAAACCACAATCGCAATGAAAACGGGAAAAGAATAGGATGTGAGAATCGGTCGGTGCTTCGCAAAAAGAAGATTCTTGGAATGAAAATATAGCAGCATAACTGATTCGCCCACCTTTCCTTCGTTGGTACAGAAGAAAAATGGCAGAAGTGAGTAGCCTGGAGTGAGGTTTTCTTCAAGAAAGGGAAGAAAGGGCTTGAATGAGCATTCCAGTGAAATCAAGGTTGCTTCGTCCAGTCCAACTTGGAGGCCACCTTACCACTGCTAGTGAAGGTGTGCGTTTTGTGATATGACGGGTCATGACGGCCACACTAGGGTGACAGGTGAGTCTCGACTGTAGCACCTCGCTGTGGTTTGGTGGATGGCACGCGGGCCCGGATGCTTTGAAATGTCCCGCATGTAGATAGAGCGGCTAGTCATATACTCCCTCCTTTCCGGTTTATAAGGCTCAATTCAAAAAATTCACCAACAAAGGTAGATGGTGAGTGGTGGAATCCTCTTTGTAATTTTCAAAAGCACCCAACTAATGCTCTTGTTTTCTTCAAAAATGTATGTTTACCAATGTATTAGTTGCAATGCATGCATGCATAAAGTACATGCATACCTGCATGCAATTATTTAATGCACCTTGGAATCTGAACTTGTGATGGGGAACAACCAAATTGAGCCTTATAAAATGAAAAAACTAAGATTTTGAGATAAGCCCTATAAACCGGAAAGGAGGGAGTAGGAGTGCTCAATATTGTGCACCGCGACCAAGGCGGAGAGGAAAACGAGAGAACTACATAATTAATGCATGAGTTTAATTAGGGTAGTTTTGTAAAGTACGAGATACATTTCTCCAATCGCAAAATGCCTGGCTTCATGAGATTTGAGATTTGAGCCCTATAAACCGGAAGGGAGGGAGTACTGCACACGGTGTAGTCTTGTCACTTGTTGAAATCTCTAGAAAGGCAAATACTCCTTTCCGGTTTACAGGGCTATACTACTCCCTCTGTCTAGGTGTGTAAGTCATCTTATGAAAACCAAATACGTAGTCCCAAAACACTTAGGCGCGGTGCATTAACTTCTACCATGTTTCTTGTTTCTTGACATATCAACCAATAAGAGATGAGAGGTGTGCATGCTTTTAATGACTTGCAATGGCTAGTTCATTGCATGCAATGCTATTAATTAGCAAATAAACATTGGTGACCCCAGGAGGAAACGGTGCTAAGCGCGTGGACCTATGTATAATGAGTATCAACCAATGGATAATGGAGTTTAATTGTTAAACAATAGCATTTTTGTCTCATGCAAGAGCCTGGCTAATACTCCAAGGAACCGCACCACGCGAGCGTTCGCAACTGCCACGTTCAGGTTGCGCTTGGCTCTTCGCCTCTTTGAGAAGACGAACAATGATGTTACTCCTACTTCTACAGTATCGAATCCACTGCTGCATGTCCGTCCACCTCGTGCGGGAGGGATAGCGTGTAGCGAAAGCTTCTACTTACTGCTCCAGCCTTTGCGTCTATGACAGGTGGGCCCAACAGGTGGTTGGCCCTCCTGTCATGTAGCCAAAGGCAGGTGCAGTTAAGGCACCGGAGCTTAGTCCGCGAGGGAGAGGGCGTTGTAGTAATCAAATTTCTCGGTCTTGTAAGAGTTGATGAAGATAGGGGTTGCTTGTTTGCTAGGGTTGCTTGCTAGGGTTGCTCACTACATATATATAGGCCAGAGCCTCCGTGCTTGCTTGCTAGGGTTGCTCTATTCACACACTCTCATCCTCTCCAGATCTAAACAAGATAGGGGTAGTAACACTATCTTTCTCCCTTCAAAAAACACTGGCTTTCTATCCTCACCGCTTGTTAGAGATCCGGACATATCCCCCTCCGCCGGTGAAGGGGAGGAGGGGCAGCGTTTAGGCCGTCGTCGACAGCGAGGGAGGAGACCCACTGCCGGACGCACCGTTATCTCTGGCCGAGCGCCGGCGGGGGAGGTCCTCCGATCCCTTCGTCGTTGCCTGTGGGTGGATCCGGCCTCCTGCCGCCCACCTATCCACATCCCGATGACCTTCAGGTATATCTTTGTTCGAAACTGCCTTAGCTCTACTTCCCCAGCTCGCTACGTCGTTGCATGTGCATCATTTTCTACCTCTCAGCCCCTCTCGATCGGATGGTCCAACGTCACATATTTTTTTTCTTCTATTGTTAGAGGTAAAGCTACTTCTTGGAGTCGAATCTTGTACTACTTGGTTCAAACAAGAAATAAAGTGGGGGTGGGGGAATTTAGTATGTACATCGGACTTGGTACAAACAAGAAGGAAAGGGGGTGAAAGTAGTACAGACTGGTCATCCAACCAGTCTCTTGGTCGAAAAGGGAAATACAGGGGTAATACTGTACACAGTGGTATGACCAGGACTAGATTTGCTATCCACACATAGGAGTAGGTGGCTAGAGTGAACAAAAATGGGACCAACCCAGATATGTTTCTTGGATGTTTGTTTCTTGGGGCAACAAACTATGAATCACCACTTTATGCCCCTGTTTACGTACATGGTGCTGGACTGCTGGTGCACCCACTGTCCCATGCCCTTATACCAAATATTTAGGCTCCTTTCGGAATAAAGGGGCATAAAACATAGGTCTTGATGAAAATAGAGGAATAGGAAACGAATATAGGTATAAAACTATGGAACCGCGAACCGGAGGAAACTCTCAAGAGAATGTGTTCGGATGGACTGCGAAATGTACAGATTTGTTTTTTTAGAGTAGCATGCTTGGCAGTATGAGATGCTATTTGTTTATTCAGCTACACAGTGACTACTCTTGTCCTCACCTCACATACCACACATAGGTTGATTTTTTTATTCTGGCAACACAGCACAGCAACCTGTCTAACGCATGGCAGCGAGCGCCTGCCTCGGGCTTCCGCCCAAAAAATGAGTAGCACGTGGATGTTTCTAATCCTATGGAATCAGTACTACCAGACAAGCTTTCCTATGAAACACTATTCACCTTTCCCGTGTTCTGAACGGTTAGAAGGGAAAGAATACCATAGGAATTGTGTTCCTACGAAAATCGTGCACCAGACCTGTGAATCGAACGCAGCCTTAGCTGTTCTTAATCTAATGTCCCTGGTAAAAATGAAGCCATGCCACTGTTATAAGCCATGACAAGTTTAGCCAAATGTTTTTGCCTGTAATAGTCTGAGACTCTGATTGTTTCCTCTGTGCCTTTTTGTGCAAACAAGGATATCCAATTCACCTGGTTGCTGTTGTGACCTTTTGGTGCACTGCACAAAACTCTTCTTAAAAGAAGTGACTTTTGTGCTGTTTAACTGGAATCTCAGAATGGAGCAGTTGGTTCATTTTGGTGGAACTACACAAAGGGAGATCTGTGTTGCAATCCTCATCATCCATATTGGCGCCATAACCTTCCTTTAGGTAAGAATGATATTTAATGCATGTGTTCATCTCTATTTTCCAACTGCCATGAGAAAATAATGTTGTTTTTTACTAGTACACTTGTACTCCCTCACTGTCAAAACCAATTCTGAATTAGAAGGCCAATCATGTACTTGGTTTCACCAACTGGTGAGGAGAAAGAGAAACAGAGCATGAAGAGGAAGAAGAAGAATAAACAGTGCCAAGGCGATCTTGTTGAAGCCAGAGGTCTCTGTCGAGGCCATTCAAGGGCTCCGGCAACGACTACCTTACATGTGAGACGATCCTCCAGGGAGCCCTTCCACTTCTGCCGTCTCACTTAATTAATTAGGAGTGCTTAACTACCACTAATTTATTACTGCCTAATTTTCCTGTTGGAGTTAAACAAATCTTTAGTAGGACCCTATGCTGAATCATGTACGTCTGTATGTTTGTCTATGGAGGTGAATCATGTGGTGGAGCAGGAAGGGAATATTATTAGTGTCATGACATAATAGTGCTATTGTTTTGCATGTCAATTTATTGCCATTGGTTCAATGAGGCAATGTTTTGCGTATTGTCCATCATGAATTTGATGCTACTGGTTGAGTAATATGCTAATGTCTTCCTATCCTTTCTCACTAAGCTAATGAAGGTTTCACCTTGTTCCTACTTGTGCAAACAGGGATCATGTTGTGCCAATAAAACATTAAATGGAACTACACAAGACAATACAATGAACTATATCCCAGACAGTGCTTTAACTCTGCTGGAAGTTATTGGTAATCTTTCGATATAATCTCAGCACTAGTAAACAAGAGTGATTTCAACCATACATTTGAAATGCACAAAAATATATACTATTGTGTGATTCCAGTGAGTGCTTTATCATCTCTTATGGGACTACATGAATAAGCTTTTTTTCTCAGGTTGGTACGGGCCTAAGGCCTTCATCCATATTAGTTTGTTGTCATCTCTATTTGTATCGTGCTACTGTCATGAGAAACTCCTTTATCTTTGCACGTTAAAGTTTTGCAACCTATGATAAATGGCAATGCTTTGAGTGTTGAGTTGAGCTAATTGGCACTGATTAAATAAACTACCTCTCTTTAAGCAAGACTACTATGTTGCTAACTTTACCCATTAAGATAATGAGGGTGATTCTATTTGTTAGTGTATGTTTCATAAACTAGTCCCACTATTATAGTAATCTCACTCTCTCAATATATGTGCCAACAGGGATTCTTGATTTTGGTGGAACTGCACAAAAACTTTGGGTGCTTCATTGCCTCGACAGCTTCCGTCCTTTGCTGTCAGTCGCTAAACTCTGCATGCTTTCTTCCTTTCCTGTCAGTCGCTTGGCTTATCTCGGCCTCCAGTCAAAGGAAATAGTAATTAATATGCTAGCTGGCACAGGTTGGTACTGGTCTTTATCCTGATTATTGTGCCTGTCATATGTATTGGTAATTTGGTATTGTGCTACTGTTTGCCGATTTCATAAAGGAGTAATTTGGAGCTTGAACTCGCAGGCAAATCATTACATCGGGTGATTTCAGTAGAACTGCACAAAATGATCAGATGGACAAGTACTTATGCTGCTGCTATGTACTCCGAAGTTCACTTAGACAAGCATCGATGTTGACAAGAAGTGCCTATATTCATTCGAGTATCAACCGGCGTCAACCAATTGTCAAGGCTAAGAGTTCAAAGGACAACATGAAATCCACAAAGCACCTAAGAAGAAGATTGAAATCTGTCAGAAAATCAAGAAACTCCGGAGTAATAGCGTTGGATTATATCCAGACGGCTAAGAATCTGGCAGACCCTTTTACGAAAGGGCTATCACGGACGATGTTGACAAGAAGTGCCTATATTCATTCGATTATCAACCGGCGTCAACCAATTGTCAAACCCCAAGTATTAGGAGAGTGAACGCCAAAAATATTGCTTGGTGCATAGCCCAGAAAAATGCAGTCCAGTCTTTGGTCCCAACTTGTGCCTTTTGGTTATCGGCACATATGGTAGCGAACTATATGGCATGGAGTCTAAAGATTCCAAACAAGTTGGTTGACGCGTATATTCATCTGGCACTTAATCAGTCTGCACACCAAGGATGCTCCATTTCAGTTGAACTGCACAAAAAATTTGGGTGGTTCATTTTCTCAACCGCCTCCTTTCTCGTCTGCAATGTAGAACTTTGGCGAGATACAGGACCAAGATGAGCCAGTAAACTGGTTGGATGAAAGTAGTGGCCAAGTTGCTCAAACCTCCCTCGGCACGAGGCCACTATTTCAGGATAAACCTACAAGCAAAGTTCAGATTGTCTGTGATGCCTCTTATGTACTCGAAAGTTTACTCGTACAAGAACTAATTTTAGCAAGAAGTACCTCCGATTGAACACTATTTACCAGTCTGTACCCTAGGTAATTAAAGTTCGTCCATGGATCATATTGGCTGTGATCTCAATCATTTGGATGCATAAACATACTGAACATGTGTATATCTGAATCTTTTTGTAAATTATGTATGAATATTGTTGTGTGATCTATCAATCATTTGGATGCATAGATATGTTGAGCTTGTGTATATATGAATCTTTTGAGTTGTTGATTGTGAATGTTGGCTATGGATATGAACGTGTCCTGTGAACTTGAGTTTGATATGAGTTTACATTTTCTGTTGTATTTGTGTGTGAACTTGTTAGTATGCCTACTGTGGGGTATAAAACGCAGGTCTCTTATAAAAGTAATGACGTGTCCAATTTATGTTTTCCCTTCTAACTACATTATATATATTTATATTATTACTATTATCATATATTTTATAGAGACTTATATATACATTATAAAAACATCCCAACTTATAAAAGTAAATGTTTAACGGAAGTTGGCAAGGAAAATCCTGGTTGTTTTTGACTCACATGCAAGGAAAATCCTGGTGGTTTTTTACTCACAGGCAAGGAAAATCTTGGTTGTTTTTGACTCACAGGCAAGGAAAATCCTGGTTGTTTTTGACTCACACGCAAGGAAAATCCTGGTGATTGCGAAGATTTTAAGGACCAATTTAATAATAACGCGCTCATTTTTTTATTTTGAGCAATAACTCGCTAATTTCTTAATTATATATATATATAATGTGCCTCTCTGGTTTATTCTTTGATATTAATTGCTCCTTCTAACATAACATTATACGTATATATAACGATCCCACCTAATACGTGTATTTCAAGGAAGTGCAAATGGGCTGGGATTTCTTAGAAAATATAAATGGGCCTGATTGACGAGAAATTATTTGTTCACCCAGCCCAGCAAATGGACCGTACATTCTAGAAAACATGGGTTAAATATATGCCACATTTTTGCAAGCTGACATGTGGGCCAATAGGTCGAAGCCTACATAGGGTGTTGTCGACTTGGTCAACAAATGATTGTGTCATCCACAACCATTGGATTTATATCCAACGGCCAACATGCACCTTCAATCTCTCGTCTTCTTCCTCCAACGTCGCCGGGACCACCTGGTCCGGCCTCCGACGGCTAGCGGCTCTGCTTAGCACGCATCACTGCGAAGCGCTACCCCACCGCCGGCCAGGCTATCTCTCCACCCCTCGACACCTCCTGTTATTCTCCACAGACTACAGCCCCATGCCGCAACAGAACCAGTTATAACCCTTCTCCTCCTCTCAATCTGCGACTCCACTGCCGTGTTTTCCCACCTCCGAGTCGTTCCCGTCCGGGGCCTCGCCGTCGTCCACCACCTCGCTGCGTTCAGTGCGGCCTGGTCAACAAACGAGTCATCGGGAGAGGACTTTACGTGGAGAGCCTGACGGCTGGGACCCATGTGGTCCATGGTCGCACGCAAGGAAAGTTCCTCCTTAATAAGTTGAAAAAGATGTTTCCTCCACCTGACAGCTAGGACCCGCCGGCTGTATCTTCGCACGGAAGGAAGTGCCTCCTTGTTTTGCAAAAAAAAATATTCATCCCGTTGACAGCTGGGACCCGTCAGATTTGGTGACTGACTTGTGGGCCTACTAAGCGGAGGTGTACGCACGGCTTTGTCAACTTAATCAACAAATGATTCTAGGAGCTGGACTATTGGATGTTAATCCAACAGCTGTGCTCCTTCTTCAACCTCTGTTCTTGCTCCTATCTTCCGTGGGCGCCACCGCGGCTGTGCTGCCACGCACCCGAACCAGTGAAGTTTCCTACTCCTCTCCATCTGCGACTCCACTGCAGCTTAATAAATAGTAACGTCTAACTGAGCCAGTTAGTTAGATGCGTACACTTGGTGTAGTAGGATCTTTATTTAGTTTGATGCATACACTTGTTCTTTTTTGGTAGCCCTTTTGTAATGATGGCTGATGTTTGGTTTGGAAGAGAGAGCTGCGTCTTCACTCTTCTAGCCTGCTTACTGCTTCTGTTGCACCCCCAGCCCTAGTTGCTGCTGCTATTTTCAATGTACAATCAGTAGTATATATCTTCTGTTGGTTGAATAAATGTGTTGTTAGAATGACAGACACAATGTTTTGGAAGTCATTGCATGGTTCGATCCTTTAGTGCCCCGTACCGTACGTAGCGCATACTATTTATCGTACAGAACACATTTTTTTTGAAACTCGGAACACCTTTTCCACTTGTTGATAACATGCAGCCCACTGATGAAGGCCCAATAGAGAAGCCCATAATTAACTAGAAGGGAGGCTCTCACATGAATCCGGACCAAGTAGCTCATGGTCCCCTAAACATAAATAAGTAAATAAATAAATAAATAAAGCTAAATGCTCATGCACTAGTTCTTTGGGAAAATAGGTAGCCCAGTATTTCTTTTTGAAGAATACCCAAACTAGGCCTATTTGTTTTCTCTGAATTACTGGGCTGCAAATCTTTCAAGACGAGGAGGGATGCATTCCGTCCTGGCTTAAGAGTATGGTCAATGTCTGTTAAAAGTAATATCAAAAGGGGTTGAAAATTCCAAAAAATTTATAGCAAATGGGATATAAGTTTCTTTTTTTTTGTTTTTGTTCTTCACTGATATCTTATACGTATTTCATTGGATTTAACATGACATAGTACTAATTTATTTTTAAATTTGTTTTACTATGGCTATTAATTTTTTGATTAAGAATATTTCGTTCCCGAGCAAAAATTTGCGAATTTTCAAAATTTCCCACATATTTAGTTAATTTTTTGACCCTGGTACTGACCAGAAAATGTCCAGAAATTCTAAAAATGGAAAATGGGCTGCAATAAATTCCATATGAATTAGAAAATGAGTAAAAATTAAAAAAATAATAGCAAATGGGTTTTACACGCCACGGGTTTCGAGGCTGACTTGTTTACGCAAGGCTTTGTCAGTGAACACACGATTCTAGCAGCAGTTAGTGTTGGATGTCCATCCAACGACCGACGTGCTTCTTTAATATCTGATCTTCCTGCTCCAGCCGCCTAAACTAGCACCGGCGGGACTGCCTGCTCCCACCTCTTGTGGCCCGTTGCGAAGCCGCGCAGGCTTCCCCGGCCCACCCTACTCCCTCCGCTGGCCTGGCCGCACGCAATCAACTGCCTCCTTATTACGCGAAAAAAATGATTCCTCCCACTAATATCTAGGGCGCACCGGTTGGGAGGCTGACCTGTGGGCCTACTAAGTTGACGCGTACGCAGGGCTTGTCAACTTAGTCGACAAACGATTCTAGCAGCAGTAACCGTTGGATTTGAATCGAGCGGTCCTGCTGCTTCTTCAATCGCTGCTCTTCTTGCACCAGCCGCCCAAACCAGCACCGGGGAGACCGCCTGCTCCTGCCTCGAGTGGTCGGCTGTGCTGCCGATGAGGCCTCATCGCCCCCTGCTACTCCCACTGCTAGCCAGGCCCTGTAGCGACGGCAGCCTCACACCGTAGCTGAACTAGTGAACCCTCGTACTCCTCTCCGCGTGGGCATCCGCTGTCGCGTCTTCCCCGGCTCCACGTCGTCCCCTTCCTAGGCCTTGCCGTCGTCCACCGCCTTGGTGCTCTCGGCGTGGTGTGGTCAACGTGGTCAACGACATTCCATCGGAAGAGTACTGTACGTGGAGAGGCTGACAGTTGGGTCCATGGCCACAACCCAGTTTTTTTGTGATTTGCCAAGTAAGTCGCTTTGTCAGGCCTATTGGGCTGCAAATCTTTCAAGACGAAGCCGAGAGCTTTCATTTGGCTGGCCGAGAAAATGGCCCATCAGTAATGAAAAATGGGTTGTACATTTTTAAAACACATCAAACCGGCAGTAGGTTTCAAATATCTTTTTTTCATTTCGAGATTTGAAATTACATTAATTTTTATGCGTGGAGAATTTGTTGGATTTTATATTGATATGCAGTTATTTTTAAAATCAGTTTGAATGTGAGTCGAAATTTCGGGATTAAAAATAGTTCGGACCGCACCCAAATATGCAAAATTTCGTATAATTTTTTAACCATGGCCACAATATGGGCTATAATGCTAACAAAAAAGAATATGGGCTCCAAAAAAACCTTAATAATTAGCAAATGGGTTGTAAATTATTAGAAATAATGGCAGATGGGATGTATGCTGTTTCCCACTGATTTGACGCTTTCCTAAAAAAAAGGTTGACACACAAGCAGTGACTGTTGGATGGCCATCCAATGGCCGTCGTGCTTCTTCAATCTCTGCTCTTCCTGCTCCAGCCGCTTAAACAGGCGCCGGCAGGACTGCCTGCTCCCGCCTCCCCGTGGCCGGCTCTGCTCCCGTGCAGGCCTCACCGCCCCACGGTACTCCCATCGCTGGCCTAGCCATCCCTCTACTCACCCACACCAGCTGTTATTCTCCGGCGACGGCAGACGAACCAATAAACCCTCGTACAGTCGTACTCCCCTCCGCGTGGGAAACAACTGTTGAGTCTTCCCTGCCTCCGTGTCATTCCCTTCCTAGGCCTCGCCGTCGTCCACCGCCCTGGTGCTCTCGGCGCGGCCTGGTCAACGTGGTCAATGACCGATATACATCTGAAGTGGACTTTAGGTGGAGAGGCCGACAGCTGGGTCCACGGCCGCACGCAAGGAAATGCCTCCTTATTACACGCAAAATAATGATTCCTCCACCTGACATCTGGGACCCACCGAAAGGGCCTTTATATTTCGCGAAAAAACATTACCGCTGCTGACAGCTCGGACCCACCAGCTATATCTTCGCACGCAAGGAAGTGCCTCCTTATTACGCACAAAAAATGAATACTCCCCCTGTTAGTTGGGACTCAGTATAGTGGCAGGCTGACTTGTGGGCCTACTAAGTTTACGGGGACGGAGGGCTTTGTCAACTTAGTCAATATGCATGATTCTAGCTCCAGTGACCGTACGATGTCCATCCAACGGCCGTAGTGCTTCTTCAACCTCTGGTCTTCTTGCTCCAGCTGCCCAAACCAGCCGGTCGTGCCTCGTGCTCCTGCCTCCCGTGGCCGGCTGCGATGTGGCGGAGGCCTCACCGCCCCCTACTACTCCCACCGCTGGCCAGGCCATCCCTCTACTCACCCACACCCCTTGTTATTCTGCGGCGGCGGCAACCTCACACCGCAGCGAACCAGTGAACCCTCGTACTCCTCTACGCGTGGGCATCCACTTCCGCGTCTTCCCTGGCTCCGCGTCGTCCCCTTCCTAGGCCTTGCCGTCGTCCACTGCCCTGGTGCGCTTGGCGCGGCGTGGTCAACGTGGTCAAGGAACGGCTTCCATCAGACATGGACTGTACGTGGAGAGGCTGACAGCTGGTTCCACGGCCGCAGCAAGGAAGTGCCTCCTTATTATGCGCAAAATAATTATTCCTCCACCTGACAGCAGGGACCCACCAGACGGACCACCGTATTTCGCCCCCCTGACTGCTGGGACCCACCAGCTACTTCTTCATAGGCAAGGAAGTGCCTGACAGTCGGGACCCACCTGGTCGAAGCATACGTAGCATTGTCATTCTGGTCGCGAACGTGTACGTACATACTGGTCGATGTAGAGGCGCGCACGTGTCGTAGTAGAGGCGCGCACGTGTCATAGTAGAGACGCGCACGTGTTGTAGTAGAGGCGCGCACGTAGCATGTACACGTACATACAACGGCCAGGGTCCAAGAAAGAAAATACGGACACGTATGTGTACATACAGGCGGGGTCTCGAACGCCTACTCACGCATACGTACGGCCTGGGCTCGTGTACATGGCTGGGTCGGAACGGAGAAACAGCACCGTCGTCGTGTTCATGGGGAGGCAACGGAATGCGTCGTGTTCATGGGGAGGCAATGGAATGCGTCGTGTTCATCAAGAGGCAATGGAGCGCGTGGGAGCCAACCGGCTGGGTCGGAACGGAATGCGTGGTCGTGTTCATCGGGAGGGCTTGGACGGAAGAGGCGATGGAAACGAGGCCTGGCATACTGCCCAACGGAGGAAATGGACCTCCTACATTCGGAAAGGGGTCCTGTTGATCGGGAATGGTCTGGCGTACCGCAAAACGGAGGAAACAGACTTCCTATGGTCAAAACAGGGGTCCTGTTGATCGGGAGGGGTGTCGCATACCGCAAAATGGAGGAAACGGATATCCTACGGTCGAAACGGGGGTCTTGTCGATCAGGAGGGGTGTGGCGTACCGCAAAACAGAGGAAACGGACTTGTGTTGGAACGCTACGGTCGAAATGGGGGTCATATTCATCGGGAGGGGTGTGGCGTACCGCAAAATGGGACTCCACGGGATACTGTTCATCTCCACCGTCGACCCCCTCCAGCCTCCACGAGCTACTGTTCATCCACCGTCGACCTCCTCCAGCCTCCACGGGCTCCTGTTCATCCAGTCTCCACCGCGCGCTACTCCACCGGCTACTGTTCAACCACCCCTCCACCGTCTACTGTTCATCCAGCCCTCCACACCACGGGGTACTGTTCAACCACCCCTCCACGGGCACCCCTCCATCGTCTACTGTTCATCCTACCCTCCACGGGGTGGTCCTGTTCATCCATCCCTCCATGGGGTCCTGTTCATCCAACCCCAACCGGCTCGATCGATCGGGGTCCTTTTCATCCAACCCCAACCG
>NC_041389.1:497156364-497157030 GCF_002162155.2 Triticum dicoccoides
CAACGCTCACTGTTCATCCAGAGGCAGCATCGATCGGCTTCAGTTAGTAGCAGTAGCGAAGGAATCGCTCGATCGGGTTCAGTTAACAGCCATCGATCGATCGCTTGGGTTCAGTAACGCATAGCCTGCAGTGCAATCGCTCGGGTTCAGTTAGAGCCCAACGCCTCGCTCGGGTTCAGTTAGAGCCAACGCCTTGCACACACGCGCGTACGTGTACGAGAGAAACGCACATCGTTCGGCCCCCGACCTCCCACCGTAACCGGGAACTCCCCGAAATTTTCCTCCACCTCGCTTCTACCACGGTTTTTTCCGTCATGGATGACACAAAGAATGTCATGCAGCTGCGTCTCCGGCCCGCCCAGGACGACAAGCCCATTTTCTCTCATGATTTTTTGTCATAGAAGTAGGAGCCCACCACATCTATGATGATACCGGGTTTTGTCACAATTATCGTCATAGAAGTGTCATATGTATGATAGGAAAAAAATTCGTTTGGCCCAAAATGTCACGGATGTGTCTTTTTTTTGTAGTGCAAGGGCCTACTGTTCATCTTCAACCTCCACCCCCTGAGCCGGCCAAATAGCAGCCCCCCGCCGCCCCCGGCCAGCGGTGCGCTGCCTCGCCCGCCCCGAAAACACTCCCCACCGCCGGTCTGCCGCTGCTCCG
>NC_041389.1:497157795-497205635 GCF_002162155.2 Triticum dicoccoides
GAGCCCCCCACCCCCTGAAAATCGACTGACCCAAAAGTTGATTCAGTCGACTAAAGTGTAGCTAAATCGGAGCAGAATCACAAGCAAGAGCAAGAGCGAGAGCAGCAACGCGAGCAAGAGCAATAGCAAGAGCAGACCAGGCAGGGGACCAAGAGCAAGAGCAGAGCAGCAGCACGAGCGAGAGCTAAAGCAGCAGCAGGTCCTACTAATGTTAACGTCACCACCGAGGGAGCGATGCTATGGAGGAAGTGGCCGGCGACACCGCCGTGGATGGAGCCGCGCCGTGTCGGCTCGGGACCGAGCGCCGGCAGCACCGTGAGATCGAATCAAGAAGAAAATGCAGCGATTAGTGTACAACCTCTTTGGTGGCGCCGATTATGCCACAGCTTCATCCAAGGAAACGGTGATGATGATGCTCTTCCGGTGGTGCAGGTGAAGACGGCGGTGTGGGAATGGAGGTGGCGTGAAAGACGAGGGGAATGTCGGGGCAGCTCCTTGGAGGTGGAGGACGGGGTGGCTGAACCGGTGGGACTATGAGATCAACGACGAATCCTCATCCGGTACGGTGGATGAGGGACGTCGAGGTGTTGTTGTGGACGACGTCGTCGGGGAAGAGGCTCCGGCCGGGTGGCAGACGGTGCAGGGTGTGGGGTTTCGTCGCGGTTTTTCGCGGCCTTGGTGTACAAATGGGTGGGCGGATGGGATGGCAGTGGGGAACCATGGCTTAGAGACGCGCTTGTCCGAAATGTGGGGTAAGTTACAAAAGTACCCCCACCGATTGGAGGCGGTTCTTTCGGTTCAGGGGTACCACAGGGCATTTCGCATGTCGGGATTTCACATGAGGTGGGAGTTTTCGTGCACGTTGTAATTTCAGAATAGCAAGGCACGAGTTGAGATGGAGGGAGTTGTCGGAGCACAATGAGACAAAGATATATCTTAAACATTTCAGGCTAACAAGGCGCGGGTTGAAGAGGCGGGAGTTTCGCAGCATGATAGACAGAGACGCTAGCTTGAATTTTCGGCATAACAAGGCGCGGCTTGAAATTTCAGAAGAACAAGCTTAACGTGTACCCAAAAAAAGACAATTTGCACCTCAACACGCACAACACACACACAAACACCATTTAGACTAGAGTAAGGTACACGTGTATTGCACGCATGAGATTTGGCAACCAAATTATGAATAAATACCACATCATAGCATGCAAGCTTTGAGTCATATATGCATGATGTAGATGTTCGTTTAATTCTTATAGTTCATTTCATTCAAAATCATCTAGTTTTTATAAGAAAGCTAATCTATTTTAAGATTCATGGAATTGTGCGTCGTAAGACATAAAGTAAAAACAAATAATGGCAAATCATGTAGAAAAACATTTGGGCAATTCTGATACGGAAGATTCTAGAACAAATAAGAAGTGCTTGTGTTTTGATGTTTGTGCATTATGCTTAAGTTCAACCATGGAGTCTTCTAGATTATACATGTGGCGAAATCTGGTGGAATCTAGATGATATCCAATGGCCAGTAGTGCTCAAATTTGCCATCTTTGGACCATCGGATTCGCCTCATCCAACGACCATCTTTCAAAGTTAAAGTTACCCGCACACAATATAAAAATAAATAAAATATAATATATATAGGGGTATAGATATAGATATGTGATCCAAAAGCCGCCCATCATCTCCAATTAGAATAGTGTGTCCATGCACGGATGCGACGTGGCCAAATGATGTCTGCCATCGGTATCTCAAATTCAAATCAGCCTGACCTTGTTCAATGTGTATACATTACAACATGCTCGTTTCCAAACCACACCGCGCAGATCTCTGTTATATTCATGCATGCATGGGTTTCAAACATCAAGATCTCTTATTCAAATATTTGAATTCAACTTTACATTGATTGTGACCTCACATATGCAGCTATTCTTTTACACCCACACAATAGTCTTCTCTTTATAATTGTACCACTAACTTCCTGTCGTGCATGCATGCACCCACACTACCAGTCGGCATTATCCATCACATGCATGCAATCTTTTTCTTCAGGTCAGTCTCCCATGAAGGCACACACCAACACACATCCCCCTCTCCATCATATCGGGCATTCTTTATCTCTCACGCGTGCATGCGCAACGATCGATGTTCCTCTATGTATGTGTGTATATAGGTAGGTCTTTCATAGTTTTCCACACAAATTGATCAATCGATATATCCAGTGAGGTCTCACCCTCTTTCCCACGTCCACATCGATCAATCTATACCTCTCTATATAGGATTAACATATATAGCTAATACACCCACATTAATTATGTATCCAACGTCCCCCTCTCATCATCCATGCCTTCCGCTTCATCTCTCAGACGCGTGCACAATGGCGAAGACAGGGGGCAGTAAGGGCCCTGCCCCCCTTCCCCCCTAACATCACTATATATCAAGGCTAATATGAATGTGATCATTAGACAATTGCTGCTAAAAATGGTTTAAGTTCATGAATTGACCCTCCTCGTAAAGGATTAGCAATGCTTGGCCCCCTAGCTCATTTATTTTTCATGGCTCCGCCACTGCGCGCATCAGCGCACGTGTTCTCCCCCTCTCTCTAAATATCGATCTCCACTTGTGCATTCCTTCATAGTCTCCCTCCACTCGGCCCCTCGCACCATCTTCTAGCCCCCTCACCGGATTTTGCCACATGTACAATCTAGCAGACTCCATGGTTGAACTTAAGCATAATGCACAAACCTCAAAACAACAGTGGTTCTCCTTTATTCTAGAATCTTTCGTATCATAATTGCCGAAACTTTTTTTCTAGTTGAATTGCCATTATTTGTTTTTACTTTATGCTTTACAATGCACAATTCCATGAATCATAAAATATATTAAGGGCTTCTTTGATTCAAAGGATTCTCGAAGGAATTTTGGAGGATTCTAATCATTAGGGATTTTTCCTATCTTGGTTGTTTGATTCGTAGAATTGTAAACCATGGGAATTTTTCCATATGATTCATTTAAACTAGATTTCATAGGAAACATCCCATCCACTCAAACCTCTTTGAAAGAATTCTGCGTTTTTTCTATGCACAATCAAACACTCGTACAATCCTGTAGGATTCAAGACGACATTCCACTATAATCCCATGTTTTCCTATTCCCGCGTTCTTTGCTTTTTTAAAAAAAAGTAATTGATTTTGAATGACATGAACTATAAGAATTAAACGAAGGGCTACATCAGGCATATATGACTCAGAGCTTACATGCTATAGTTTGGTATTTATTCAAACTTTGGTTGCAAAATCTGATGCGTGCAATGCACGTGTACCTTACTAGTACTTCGAGTTTGTGCAAAACACGTAGACTAGAATACCAATTGCACGCTAAACAGTGTCTCTCTTACAGTTCATGAAGCCACGTGGCACATGTGTAGGCGTTGTCGCGACCTCCTTGCATGGATTGATCACAGTGACGTGCTGCTGGTTCCAGAAGAATGTACTCGTCCTCCCTGAGCCATACTAGCGGTACATGCACGAAGCGAAGATGTGCACGCACGCCATGCACACACTCATTCCTTGCACGCACACGCGGGTACACGGGCGGACGCAATTTTGTACCAAGATCCACCCCATGTGATAATTTGACGCGTGTAAAGTCGTTCACTTCATTGATGGTCAATTAATACAGCGCATGCAAATTGATTGGACATTAGGGCGGAAGAAAGACATTATTACTCCACTGCGCGCATGCGAGTAGTTAAATCGTGGGTTGCTCTCCTTCGTATTTTGTGCCAATTTTTTACAATAACATAATATTTACGCATTTGAGCAGTGTAGTACTTGAAATTTATGTTCCGCTAAACTCATCAGGAGCCGTTTTGGGCCTCGAAACCAAAACCATCAATTAATCTTTACCTTGTTCCCATCACATCCGAAAGCCTGCTCACACCTACTAGTAGTACGTACCAAACCTGAACGTGTTCCCACTATGCAGGTATTAGTACTAGTGCTAGTACTTAGGTTATAAAAAGGGGAACTACCTAACCAAAAATCACTCTACCTTTCCTCCTCATAAGTGCTTCTTATTCGTCCTTCATTGCCATGGCCGGTGAGCGGAGCTCTAGGTCGAGAACTACTCGTAACAAGGGAGCGGCAACCAAGGCTGTGGAAAAAAGAGAGGGCTCGCCGCCACGCAGAGACCTCGAAATATCTCTCACGGGCAGGTGATGGCTCCCAGGAGCGCCCTAGCCGCGGAGGCAAACATGCCGAGCCGGCGGAGCTGGAGTCGTTATCCCTCGACGGCATGCCCGATCAGCTCAATAAGCAGAAGGAGTTCATCCAAGGCTTGATGGAGTTGCTGAAGGAGAGCCTCGACGACATGCCCGCTGAGGTCAATCAGCAGGGGGAGTTGACCGCCGGCTTGGTGATGCTGCTAAAGAAGAGCATTGCCTCAAAGAAGAAGGCGACCGGCGAAATCCTGCGACTTCGGGAGGACAATGCGAAGCTTTGCCACGAGATTGACCTGTTGAACGAGAAGAACGCCGGCTGGAAGAAGCTACATGAGAATAGTAGTTCTTTGATGAAGATGCTGTAGGCCCTCGCCATGGAACAGAAGGAAGAGTTGGCGAAGCTCCGCATCGAGCACCCGGCTGTTGTCAAGGTACGTAGTATGGCCGTGGAACAGATGATGAAGGCTCGCGTCGAGAAATGTTGCTTCAAGGACACAATGATGAAGATGGCGGAGGAGACGCACAAGGAGATGGAGGTCGTGGAGGCGATGAAGAAGCAGTTACGACTCCACGGCGAATTAGATCATTTGGGGTGATAATCTTCCTTCTTCTTTTGCTCCTGTGTTTCATCTTTTGCTTCGGGTGTTTCGCTGCACGTGTCACGTTCTCTACGAGGCATGAATAGAACAATGTGTTTTTTTGAGGGAATGAATAGAACAATGCTAACAATGAGATTACTAGCAAATTAGATCATTTTTATCGCCATATGGCGCTGGGCTGCCGTGTTTCGTGCTCCTCCGTCGCAGTACTACTCCAGTGGAAAACTTGAGTATACCGCATGGTTCTTTGCTCCTCCTCGATCAGGTCGTCGGCGCATTTATACGAGCAGTCAAATCACAAGACCCCGCCTTCCAGCAGTAATGAGCCGTCAAATCACAAAGGCCCTCGCCTCTCGTGAAACCGACCAAGCTAGACTGCCCCGCCCTCTAGCCTTTTAAAAAATGTATACTTTTGTATAGTAGTAGTATCGATGGATTGCGCCATGGAGCAAAACATGAAATTAAAAAAAAGGTGGTACATATAGAGAGCGCTCGTCGCCAAATTATGCATATAGTACTATTAAAAAGGCTAGTCACAATAATGGTGTCCAGCACAACCCACCCCTCAAATAAAATTAAGAGGGTGCTTGGATACGTTTTAGTCCCATGACTAAAAGTAGTGGGACTAAAACATGCTAGCCTCACCCATGCTTGGATCCAAATACTAAAAAGGCTAAAATCAAGTTAATGAGCATTTATTATCCTCCAAACCCTCCAATGCAGAACTCGCCTGTGTTAAAGGGGAGGAGTTAAATGAGTAGAGAGAGGACTAATCCACATTTTAGTAGGGGTACCCCTGACTAAAAAAATTTAGTCTCAAGACTAGTTTTAGCCCCTCTTTAGTCAGGGGTGCTTGGAACTTTAGCCTCTTAAAGAGACTATTTTTAGTCAGACTAAAATAAGTCCCTTGGATCCAAGCAGCCTCTAAGCATCCTGGAATACTTTGACAAAACTAAGAACCCTGAAATTCTTTGACAACTAAACTGCTGGCTATATGATGTTGGCCATATATATTGTACGTATATAATGTGAAGAAACGAGTGCTAGTACTATACCAACTAAAAGATGAAATGTAAGAAATACTAGTATGTACATACTGAAGAGTTAAAGTAACAAGAAGAAACATAACATAGTTCTGCTGGGGGCTCAGCACAACACACCCCTCAAATTAAATTAAGCACACCTGAAATTAAACTTTGCAACTATTCCGGTAGACACTGCATTAGAACCACCATGAGCAACGACACTGCCACCTTACTTGGAGTCCTCGTCCACGTCCTCGACTTCGTCCTTGTCCCTCTTCCTCTTGGCCGATACTTCTTTGCTTGAACCGCACACTTGGCTGTTGCTCTTCATCCAACCCTTGTAGATATTGAAGCAATGGTAGCCATCCATTGCAGCGTATTGGATGTGGTCTATATCTAGTACATTCCGTTGCGATGCACGAAGATGAAACGTGTATGGAGGTTTCACCAGTTTACCGTACGAAGGATGAACCATGGCTCCTGCCAGGGTCAGCATTGAAGGCTGACAAGAGGGCACCGGCCGGTTCTTCTGGAGGTCGAAGGGGTTGCCTAAAACGACGCCTATCCGACCCAAGATTTCTTTGTCGTTACCAAAGTCTACAGTAACGGATTTGACTAGGTTGCTCCCGAGGAAGTCCTTAAAATCCTGGCACTCAACGTCGGCATGGCATATGTGGTAGACCAAGCATAAGTCATGCACGCAAACCTGGATCACGGCGGTCTTCTTCCTCTCTTCGTCCTTTAGATCCTTCTCTCGTCCGACGACTGTGGTGTCCTCAACATCTAGCCCAGCGAACCACTCATCATCTGAGTTTTCGAACATGCGTCTGAAACAAGAAAGGCATCCTATCACCGTCGTGGAAGAACGGGTGTAGATGACGTCGAACTCATCGCCGGTGATGGTTCTAACCTTGTACTCACCGCTGATGATGGAGATTTTGGACGCCATGGATTTGGGAGGAGGGTTAGGATTAGTGGAACTGCCGTAATGTGAATGGACGGGACGACTAGGCGCGAACCGCCATAGTATTGAAGGACGTGCGGGGACGAGTAGGAGCAAACTGCCAACATGTGAATGGCAGGGTAGTGGCTTTCCATTCTCCCATGATACGGGCTTCCGTGAGCCCTTGGATCTGAGATCGAACGGTTGCATGGCGTGATTCTAGACCTATGGGTGAATATCCTATCCTGGAGGGTTATTCTACAAATTTTCAACAACTTAGCATGCGACCGTTTGATCTCAGATCCAAAGGCTGCTAGCAGCCCGTATCATGGTCGCACCTACCACGACCGTCACGTCGCTCGCGCGGTCGCGCCCTTGGAGATTTAACACGGTGCGTTAGGCTATCTGATGTTGGCATGTCATACATAGTCATCACCTAGTCACTCATACTACAACAAGGTTGGCTATAAGTGTATTTTTTTACTCCTCTCTATCTCTTTCTTCGTACTCAAGGAAGAAACGGTGCTAGTAAGCGCGTGTGTTTATTGCATTTGCCAAGGAGTGACCTCTTCCAATGAAATGGTGTTGCTAAGTTTGCTTCATTTAATTAGCTATAGACTCAAAATTGTCTTTTCACCTAGGTACACGCGCTTAGTACCGTTTCTTCCTTGGGTCACCAAACTAATCTCTCTCTTCTTGATTAACTTGCCACATCAGACTCTATGCCTATGTGGAAAGCTTAAGCACCTGTAGGAGCAAGTAAAAGTAAGTACAATAGTGCGCTTTACATGGCATTTTTGCATATGTGGCGGAAAGAGAGGCAAGGAAAAAGTGGAGAAGTGGGCTCTCATGCAAGAGCCAGCCTCTACTACATGCTGGAGCATTGGGAGAGGCACCTATATGGAGGTGGTCAGGAATCTGGGAGACTCACGCCGGTCATAGCGCCATAGTTAAAATGATAATGGCAAGTCAAATCACGGGGCCCCATCTGTCCAGCAGTAACTCGCTATCAAATCACACAGCCCTACGTTTACAGCAGCCTACTCCCTCGTCTTCTCGCGTCTCTGTCGAACCGACTAGGCCGAACTGCGCTGCCGCCTACCGCGCAGGAAAAGCCCCGCTCTCGACTTTTAAATAGTATACAGTATACTAATTTTGTATCCATGGATTGCGCCCGCGCCATGGAGCAAAGCGTCTAGAAAATGGAGGAGAGACGGTGGTCTTGCAATAGAGAAGAGGGAGAGGCGAGACGGTGGTTTTGGAATGGAGATGATGGAGAGGAGAGGAGGTGGTTTTGCAATGGAGAAGAGGGAGAGCAGCGTGCGACAGCGATTTAGGATTGGACGAGAGGGCCGACGCACTCTGACTGGATCAAAATGAAAATCAATTTACCCTTCAATTAAGAAAGCGACCCCACATTAACTAGTCTCCCTTTTATTCTGGGTCATAATTGACCATGATTTTCGCACTAAAATATATGTTATACGTTGTATACAAGGCCACTATCAAAATTACAATTTACAACTATATAAGGCCACTAACATTAATCGAGGCAAAATTGATGGCGTTTGCCTTGTACTAGCACCCGAGGACATTAATATCCCTTGTGTGCATGCAGGAGTGAGAAGGTTAGCTTGCATTCCCAACATTAATCAACCAATGAGGAGTAAGAGGGTTGGCTTGTTGTGCCTGGGAGAGAAAAACCACATTAATTAAAAAGATAATCAAGGTGACAAGCTAGCTTGCAACATTGACTTAAACATAGCATTGATTTTTACCTTGGTACCTGTAATATGAGTTTGTGGCCTTGTATACCAAAATGGAGGGAGTATAATTTGAAAGTACATTCAGATACGAACCAAACGATACAATTTTTGGTGACATGCATTCACATTTTGTTTGTCAAATACAGTACGTGGTCAAACTTTGACCCAAAATACACGAAACAACAAAAAAATACTTCCAAGACCAGCGCCGCTCTTTCGCTCTTCTCCTCTTAAACCACCGCCGCTCCTCTCATGATCCAATCTAAATGCAGCACCACTCCTCTCCTCTTCCATTTCAAAACCACCGCCCCTCCTCTCCTATTCCAGTCCAAAACCAGCGTCGCTCCTCTCCCGTTCTAATCCAAAACCAGCGCTGCTCCTCTCCTCTTCCATTCAAAAACCACCGCTGGCGAGTGAAGGTGCTGTGGAGAAGTAGATCGATGGAGGAGTACAACTGATATGTGAGGATCGCAGACGGCGACCCTGTGAAGCTAGCTAGGATGTTGGAGATACAGTCTTGGTTTGACAACAAGGACCAACTAGCAGCGACGGCAACATCCATGGCCAAATATTTGCAACAGAGCGAAAAGGCGGTGATACTCCCAGAGGGAGTCGCACCGGAGTACATAGAGTTGCTCCTCTGGGCCATGGATCAAACACATTCACCAAATCCGATCATGAGGGAGCGGTGGTGGGAGTATCAATCCCAGATGGAGCATCCAACAGAGATTGAAGGATCGAGCATCTACAGGGTGCCGTTTGTGAGGGTGTCCTGCCAGAGCGAGCTGGTGGAGTCTTCATCGACCGAACCCAACTTTAAGAGGAGAAAAGCAGTTGGCCCAACGACGCTTCCCCGCCATCGTCTCCCTCGCCGTTCACATCGTCTCATGGGGCAGCTGTCTGCCGTCGAGGAATAGGAGGGGGCTGCCCCCCAGCCCAATAGTCGGGCAGGTTGTGAATTGTCAGGAGGAGCTTAGGGTTGTCAGTATTTGCAGGTTGTGAATTGTGTTTTGTGTTGTGTATTTTGAGATTACTTTCATATATGAATGTCTTTTGAATTTTAGATTTGCAGTATTGAGCATATAAAGTATTTTATGAATTCTAGAGATCTATTTTTAGCACTTAAAAAAATGTAGTTTCATGGGAGTATAAAAGTGCAGACAATGTGATTCTTGGAGAAGAAACTGCAAGTTTCAGTTTTAGATAAGCAACTGCAAGTTCAGTTTCAGATAACAAACTGCAACTTTCAGAGGCAGAGCATTTATATTAACACGGCCTTTTCAAACAGGGTTAACATCATGTTGGAAATTTTATTCATGGTCGAAAATGGAACTACCGGCCAGTTAACATCATGCTGATCAACATTAATGCATAGCACATCTTCATATGATGCACAGTCAAAATTCCCACACAATGTCGAGTGTGCGAAACACAGAGAAAACGAGGGACGAAGTTTTGGCAAGTGTTGGACGTGGTTTTGGAGGTCCATAGGCCTGTTTGTATTTTCTTAGGGCCGTCATGTATCGATCGGCCTATGGACCTCCCATCCAAGGTTTTATTTTTGGCAGCCCAATTTATGTATTTTTTTGAAGAAAACGCAGAGGTCTGTTCTATTTTTCTATATAAGAATAGGAACGCTAGGTCCAACTTATGTTTCCCTTCTAACTATATTATATATATTTAATTATTTTATATGTTAACTAGTTAGTTCACATACTCCCTCCTTTTCGGTTTATAGGGCTTATCTCAAAATTTTAGTTTTTCCATTTTATAAGGCTCAATTTTGTTGTTTTCCATCACATGTTCAGATTCCAAGGTGCATTAAATCATTGCGTGCAAGTATTAAGAGAAAATTGACCAATGCATGTACTTTATGCATGCATGCATTGCAATTTATGCATTGATAAACATATTTTTTTGAGGAAAACAAGTGCATTAATTAGGTGCTTTTGCAAACTACAAAAAGTATTCCACCATTCATCATCTACCTTGGTTGTTGAGATTTTTCAATTGAGCCCTATAAACCGAAAAGGAGGGAGTAATTGGCAAATAGAACTCACCGCCACCCCCCGCCTCCTGACTCCGGGCGCGCCTGCCCCCCTCAGCAAGTCCGCTCACGCGCCCCACGGAGTCGCCGACCATATCCATGGGGGAATGGCTGGAAGACAGGCAGATGTACAAGATGCATCTCCCACATGTCTACAAAGCCTTCCCACGGATGCTCCCGCCGCTCGACTCCGTCGCACCGGCGGTGCTACGGGATACTCGAGGGAGGAGATGGAGGAAGCGGGTGATGCGGATTCGTGACGATGCTCTCTCCTGGACCCAGTGCACACGCAAATGGAGGGAAGCAGAGGAGGAAGCTGCGAGGGAGGAAGCCAAGGAGGGACTGAATCCGTTCTCTCACTCGCGCAGGTATGCTCGGATGTGCAAGGATCATGTGGATTGGGAGCTGCTGAATCTAACCCTGCGGATCTACTTCGAAGGAGATTTCTCAGAGAAGCACAGGATGCCCCACCCCAGTGAGCCGCCGATTGCGTTCGTTCGATGGGCGAAATGAGAAGTGAATTCAGGAGATCCACGTCGTGCTGCGAGATGGGAATGCTTGACTAGACTCCTGCCCACCAGCACGCCAACGGAGCCGGAGCAGGTGGATCCCCTACCTTACCTCTCCCCCAAACCTACAGAAGATTGAAATTAGGCTTGCAATCTGCTTCAATTGAGTTGTCTGTTGGTTATTTCTTCTTCCTGAGAGACAACATCTGGCTGGAGGATGAGCAGGAACCAGGACTCCGATGAATTTCCCCTATCACAATGGGGAGGGAGCGCCGGTTGGGCAGTGGTACGGCACACCTCCGCCCCAAATGGGGGCACAATCTAGGCAGGCTCCTGTAATTGCCCAAGATCAATCTGCTGGTGGTTCTGACTCTCAGATCAGTGGGAAATCTCAAGGCAAGAATCAGCAAAAGAAGAGATAGGACATCTAGAAAACTGCTCCTGCCCCTGCTTCGGGTCTTATGGCATACTCTGAGGTGATCTGCTACAACTGTGGGGAACTAGGACATCACTTGGATAAATGTGTCAAGGCCAAGAGTTGTTTTATCTGCAAAATGATTACCCATAAAGTTGAGAATTGCCCTGTCAGAAGGAAAACCCACAGTTCTGCTAGATATGTTGGAAGTGCTGCTCCAGGATTATGTCCACCATTGACAAAATTTTCTGTGATAGAGAATTAGATAGTTTCTTTCCCCTTTCTAGTTGTAGAGCTCTGCCCAGATGTGGTAGTGACCACACTCCTTTGCTCTGGGACTCTGGTCTTAACCAAGCTCCAAAGAGCAATAGTTTCAAATTTGAAAAGTGGTGGTTGCTTAGAGAAGATTTTACTGAGCTAGTCAGGAAAATCTGGAATGAGCCTACTGGGAGCAGCTGCCCCCTAGAAAATTGTCAGATCAAAATCAGGAGATTTAGAAGAACTACCAAAGGGTGGAACTCCAATGAGGAAGCTAATCTTAGAAGATACAAAAGGCTTCTCCTCCTTGAGTTTGATTCTCTAGATATTAAGGCAGAAACCACTGACCTCTTTGAGGCTGAGACTAATAGATTAAACTTTGTCCATGGAGAGCTCAAGAAAATTTGGCTTCAAGAAGAAATCAAAGCCAAACAAAGGTCTAGAGATAGGAACATTAAGGAGGGTGATAGAAATACTGCTTACTTCCATGCAGTAGCTAACCAGAGGAGGAGGAAAACCCTCATCCACTCCCTTGATGGCCCTAATGGCCCTGTTACTGAGGTAGATGAGATGCTGAAAGTGGCTAGTGACTTCTACAAAGACATGTTTAAGAAATAAAACGCTTCTGGGTTCTCTCTACAAAACAATTTTTTCTCTGCTTCTGAAAAAGTCTCTCCTACTGACAATGAGCTGCTAGAAGCCCCTTTTTCAGAGACAGAGGTGAAGGACGCCATTTTAAGCTCTTATCCTGATGGGGCTCCTGGTCCTGATGTGATTCCCTTCTTGTTTTACCAGCATTTTTGGGACTTGGTGAAAAATGATCTCTTAGATCTTTTCCAAGCCTTTCATAGAGGAGAGTTGGATCCAGCAACTTACTCGTGGGGGGTCTGTTGGGGTCAAGTTAAATAACTGTGAAAGTGATTTTTCCTTGCTGGTAAAGGCCTTAGGCAAGGTGACCCCATCTCCCCGCTTTTGTTTAATTTAGTAGTGGACGTTCTTACTAAAATGTTGAGCAAAGCTGCTGATCATAGTCTGATTGCAGGGCTCTGTCCTGAGGTCTGCCCTGGTGGCATCATCTGCCTTCAATATGCAGATGATACCATCCTTTTCTTAGACTATGACTCCAGACATGCTAGCAATCTGAAAACTGTTCTAACCTAGTTTGAACAAGTCTCAGGCATGAGAATCAACTACTCTAAAAGTGAACTCATCCCTATCAACATGGATGATCAGGAGTTAGCTGACTTCCTCTCTATTCTAGTCCGTAATAAAGGTAACTTCCCCATTAAGTACCTAGGTATCCCTCTCCACTATGATAAACTAAGGAGAGAGGATATCCAACCTCTTCTGGATAAAATCGTTAAAAGGATTGCTGGGTGGAGGGGCAAACTTCTCTCTTACAGAGGTAGATTGATCCTCATACAAGCTTGTTTGGCTAGCATTCCAGTGTATCTCCTCTCCTTCTTCAAGTTCCCTAAATGAGCAGTGAACCTCATCAATTCTCAGATGTCCCATTGCTTGTGGAATGATTTTGAGGGAAATAGGAAGCTACACCTTGCTAATTGGGCCCTAGTCTCTATGAAAAAAGATTTTGGAGGCCTAGGCATACCTAACCTCCAAGAAATTAACATCTGTCTTCTAGGGTCTTGGATTAAAAGATTCTATGAGGAAGACCTGAAACCCTGGAAGCTTCTTATTGCCCATAAATACCTAGGAAATAAACCTAATATTTTTGTTCCTTCCTCCAACCCTAAGACCTCTAGATTTTGGAAAGGATTAAAATCTATTATGCATGCTGTGAAATTTGGCTATAGATGGAACATAGGGGATGGGAGCAGAACCAGGTTCTGGGAAGATAGTTGGTTTGGCACATCCCACCTAGCAGTCCAATTTTGGCCTATTTACTCTGTCCGCAATGAGCTTAACAAAAGTGTCAATGAAGTTTGGGACGGTCAATGCCTAAAACTCTCTTTAACAAAAGCATTACCTTTACTGCCGAGCCGGATGCCCCTGATTTGGTAGCTGGAAAATAAGGGGAACTATTCCTCCAGCTCCCTCTATCATGTTATGAACTTTAGAGGGGTTCAACCCATGTTTATCCCTGCTATCTGGAAATTGAGAGTTCCCCCTAAAATTCATGTATTTCTCTGGCTTCTCTCTAAAAACAAATTGATGACTAGGGATAACCTTAGGAAGAGACACATCATCAAACCCATTGATTGTGTTTACTGCTTGTAACAAGAGTCTCGTTCTCACCTATTTTTTCAATGTATAGTTGCTAAACATCTCTGGGCCCACATTGAGGAATATTTCTCTAGTCAGATTGGGTCATCCTTCGAATCTGTCGCCAGATTCTGGATTGCTACAGAAAAGTGCTCAGTTTTAAGCACTGTTAGCCCAGCTGTCCTTTGGTGCCTCTGGAAAATATAGAAATGCTATGATTTTTAGTAACACCTCCTGGATTTCCATTCCGCAGGTCTTGAGGTTGATCAGGAACATGGTGAGGAATTGGACAATTCTCTCCTCCGGATCGGACAAGGACAAGTTGATGAGCTTCGTGGAAGCCCTAACAAGATCCCTCCAGAAACCGTTGGCGATCACTTGTGGCTGAACAAGGCTCGACCTGCTCTGGGGCTGGACCCATGGGCTCGTCTCAAGATCTCTGATGAAGATGATGGGCACCTGGCGCCGAAAAAGAGGGACATCCACCATGCTACGCCTTCCATCCCGGTGTCTCCGCTTGCTTACTGGTCGCCACAGGCTGACACGGCCCCTCGGCTGAAGACCATGAAGGCTTCGCTGGACCCTCCTTGTGTCATTTGAGTGCTCTATCCGCTCTGCCTTTGGCACCGCTCGGGTGATTTGTGTTATTCAGAGAACTTGTTCATTCACCCCCCTAGTTTGTAGCTTTTCTACCTTTGCTTTCGAACTGCTCTTTGAGCTGCTGTATCAGAATATGTTGTGGTTTCGTTCTCAGCAATGGAACCGAGGAGATGCTCCCTGTTTTTCTAAAAAAAATATTCATATGTTATTATATATTATTTTTATTGTCATCATATATTTAACAGATACTTACATATGTAAGAAAACAATATCCCACATCTTATTAACTTATAAAAATAATTTCTTAACAAATAAAATCCTGGATTGTTTTGGCACGAAAATCCTAGTGATTGTGTAGAAAAGCTTGGTAAGATTTAAGGACGAATGTAATAATATCACTTATTATTTAAATATATTTATAACAAAATGCTCAGCCCCTTTTTATTTTTTGATAACATTGCTGGCCCAACCCAACATTATAATTAGAATCAGCCCAGGAAAATCGTGTATTTCGAGAAAGTGCAAATGGCCTGTAATTTTTTAGGAAATAAAATAAACGGGCCGCATGGACGCTACATTATTTGTTCACCCATCCCAGCTAATGGCTGTAATTCACAAAAAAGACCAAATTGACAGTAAATTCTACCGCGCAAAAAAAGACTGTAAATCTGAAAAAATGGGTTGAATACGTGCCACATTTTTGGAGGCTGAAATGTGGCCAATAGGTCGAAGCCAATGCAAGTCGTTGTCAATTTAGTCAACAAATGATTCTGACATGTTAGCCGTTGGATTTACATCCAACGACAAGCATCCATCTTCAATCTCTCGTCTTCTTCCACCAGCGTCGCCGGGACCACCTCCCGCCTCCTACTGCTAGCATCTCTGCTTAGCACGCTTCGCTATGAAGCGCTACTCCACCGCTGGCCAGGCCATCCCTCCACCCCTCCACACCTCCTGTTCTTCTCCACCCACTGCCGAACCACACCGCACTAGAACCAGTTAACCCTCGCACACCTCTCCGTTTGCGACTCTACTCCCGCGTCTTCCCATCTCCGGCTCGTTGTTGTCCGGGGCCTCGCCGTCATCCACCACCTTGGATGCGCTCGGCGCAGCGTGGTCAACGTGGTCAACGAACGACACCATCGGAAGTAGACTGTGCATGGAGAGGCTGACAGCTGGGTCCACGGCCGCACACAAGGAAATGCCTCCTTATTACGCACAAAATAATGATTCCTCCACCTGACATCTGGGACCCACCGGAAGGGCCTTTGTATTTCGCGAAATAAAGTGCCCCCCACTGACATGTCGAACCCACCAGCTATCTTCGCATGCAAGGAAGTGCCTCCTTATTATGCACAAAAAAATGAATATTCCCCCAGCCAGCTGGAACCCAGCATAGTCGGAGGCTGAGTTGTGGGCCTACCAAGTTGACGGGGATGGAGGGCTTTGTCAACTTAGTCAATATGAACGATTTTAGCTCCTGTTACCATACGATGTTCATCCAACGGCCGTAGTGCTTCTTCAACCTCTGGTCTTCTTGCTCCATCCGCCCAAACCAGCGTCGGTCGTGTCGCGTGCTCCTACCTCCCGTGGCCGGCTGTGATGCCGCGGAGGCCTCACCGCCCCCTACTACTCCCACCGCTGGCCAGGCCATCCCTCTACTCACCCACACCCTCTGTTATTCTGCGGCGACAGCAGCCTCACACCGTAGTTGAACAAGTGAACCCTCGTACTCCTCTTCGCGTGGGCATCCACTGCTGCGTCTTCCCTGGCTCCGAGTCGTCCCCTTCCTAGTCCTCGCCGTCGTCCATCGCCCTGGTGCTCTCGGCGCAGCGTGGTCAATGTGGTCAACGACCGACTTCCATCGGAAGAGTATTGTACGTGTAGAGGCTGACAGCTGGGTCCACGGCAGCCACAAGGAAGTTCCTCCTTATTACGCGGAAAATAATTATTCCTCCACCTGACAGCAGGAACCCATCGGACGGGCCACCAGTATTTTGCGAAAAAAAATCGTTTCCCCCTGACTGCTGGGACCCACCGGACGGGCCATCGTATTTCGCGAAAAAAAAGTTCCCCCCGCTGTCAGCTCGGACCCATCGGAATGCCTCCTTATTACGCACAAAAAAATGAATAGTCCCCCGGCTAGCTAGGACCCACCTTGCTGAGAGGCTGACTTGTGGGCCTACTAAGTTGACGGGGACGAAGGGCTTTGTCAACTTAGCCAATATGAACGATTCTAGCTCCAGTGACCATACGATGTCCATCCAACGGCCGTAGTGCTTCTTCAACCTCTGGTCTTCTTGCTCCAGTCGCCCAAAGCAGCGCTGGTCGTGCCGCATGCTCCTGCCTCCCGTGGCCGGCTGTGCTGCCGCAGAGGCCTCACTGCCCCCTACTATTCCCATCGCTGGCCAGGCCCTACGGCGACGATAGCCTCACACCGCAGCCGAACCAGTGAACCCTCGTAGTCCTCTCTGCACGGGCTTCCACTGCCGCGTCGTCCTCTTCCTAGGCCTCGCCGTCGTCCACCGCCGTGGTGACCTCCGCGCGGCGTGGTGAAGGTGGTCAACGAACGAGTTCCATCGGAAGAGTATTGTACGTGGAGAGGCTGACAGCTGGGTCCACGGCCACAACCCAGTTTTTTTGTGATTTTCCAAGTAAGTCGCTTTGTTAGGCCTATTGGGCTGCAAATCTTTCAAGACGAGGAGAGCTTTCATTCGGCTGGCCGAGAAAATGGCCCATCAGTAATGAGAAATGGGTTGTACATTTTTAAAACACATCAAACCGGCAATTAGTTTCAAATATCTTTTTTTTCATTTCAAGATTTTAAATTACATTAATTTTTATGCGTGGAGAATTTGTTGGATTTTACATTGATATACATTTATTTTTAAAATCAGTTGAATGCGAGTCGAAATTTCGGGATTAAAAACAGTTCGGACCGCACCGAAATATGCAAAATTTCGTATAATTTTTTAACTGTTGCCACAATATGGGCTGCAATGCTAACAAAAAGAATATGGGCTCCAAAAAAACCTTAAGAATTAGCATATGGGCTGTAAATTATTAGAAATAATGGCAGATGGGTTGTATGTTGTTTTCCACAGATTTGAGGCTTTCCTAAAAAAAAGGTTGACGCACAAGCACTGACTGTTGGATGTCCATCCAACGGCCGTCGTGCTTCTTCAATCTCTGCTCTTCCTGCTCCAGCCGCTCAAACAAGCGCCGGCGGGACTGCCTGCTCCTTCCTCCTCGCGGCCGGCTGTGCTACCGCGCAGGCCTCACCGCCCGACCGTACTCCCATCGTTGGCCTAGCCATCCCTCTACTCACCCAGACCTGCTTTTATTCTCCGGCGACGGCAGACGAACCAGTAAACCCTCGTACAGTCGTACTCCCCTCCGTGTGGGAAACAACTGCCGAGTCTTCCCTGCCTCCGTGTCCTCCCCTTCCTAGGCCTCGCCATCGTCCACTGCCCTGGTGCTCTCGGCGCGGCGTGGTCAACGTGGTTAAGGAACGACTTCCATCGAACGTGGACTGTACGTGGAGAGGCTGACAGCTGGGTCCACGGCCGCAGCAAGGAAGTGCCTCCTTATTACGTGGAAAATAATTTTCCTCCACCTGACAGCTAGGACCCACCGGACGGGCCACTGTATTTCACGAAAAAAATGTTTCCCCCTAACTGCTGGGACCCACCAGCTACATCTTCGCAAGCAAGGAAGTGCGTCCGGGCAAAAAAAAGACGATTCGCCCCCTGACTGCTCGGACCGACCAGCTACATCTTCACAGGCAAGGAAGTGCCTGACAGCCGGGACCCACCTGGTCGAAGCGTACGTAGCGTTGCCATTCTGGTTGCGAACGTATACGTACATACTGGTTGATGTAGAGGCGCGCACATGTCGTAGTAGAGGCGCGCACGTAGCATGTACACATACGTACAGCGGCCAGGGTGCAAGAAAGAAAATACGGCCACGTATGTGTACATACGGGCGGGGTCTCGAACGCCTACTCACGCATACGTGCGGCCAGGGCTCGTGTACTTGGCTGGGTCAGAATGGAAAAACAGCGTCGTCGTCGTGTTCATGGGGAGGCAACGAAATGCGTCGTGTTCATGGGGAGGCAACGGAATGTGTGGTGTTCATCGGGAGGCAACGGAACGCGTGGGAGCCAACCGGCTGGGTCGGAACAGTATGCATGGTCGTGTTCATGGGGAGGGCTTGGACAGAACAGGCAATGGAAACAAGGCCTGGCGTACCGCACAATGGAGGAAACGGACCTCCTACGTTCGGAACGGGGTCCTGTTGATCGGGAGGGGTCTGGCGTACCGCAAAACAGAGGAAACGGACCTCCTATGGTTGAAATGGGGTCCTGTTGATCCGGAGGGGTGTGGCGTACCGCAAAATGGAGGAAACGAACTTGTGTTGGAGCGCTACGGTCGAAACGGGGGTCCTGTTCATTAGGAGGGGTGTGGCGTACCGCAAAACGGAACTCCACGGGATACTGTTCATCTCCACCATCGACCCCCTCCAGCCTCCACGAGCTACTGTTCATCCACCGTCGACCTCCTCCAGCCTCCACGGGCTCCTGTTCATCCAGCCTCCACCGCGCGCTACTCCACCGGCTAGTGTTCAACCACCCCTCCACCTTCTACTGTTCATCCAGCCCTCCACACCACGGGGTCCTGTTCAACCACCCCTCCACGGGCACCCCTCCACCGTCTACTGTTCATCCTGCCCTCCACACCACGGGGTCCTGTTCATCCACCCCTCCATGGGCACCCCTCCACTGTCTACTGTTCATCCAGCCCTCCACCACACCACGGGGTCCAGTTCATCCAGAGGCAACGCCACCGCTCAGTGTTCATCCAAACCCCCCCGCAACGCTCACTGTTCATCCCATCGATCGGCTTCAGTTAGCAGCAGTAGAGAAGGAATCACTCAATCGGGTTCAGTTAACAGCCATCGATTGATCGCTCGGGTTCAGTAATGCATAGCCTGCAGTGCAATCACTCGGGTTCAGTTAGAGCCCAACACCTCACTTGGGTTCAGTTAGAGCCAACGCCTCGCACACATGCGCGTACCTGTACGAGAGAAACGCGCATCGCTCGTCCCCCGACCTCCCACCGTAACCGGGAACTCCCCGAAATTTTCCTCCCCCTCGCTTCTACCATGGTTTTTTCCGTCATGGACGGCCCAAAGAATGTCATGCAGCTGCGTCTCCGGCCCGCCCAGGACGAAAAGCCCATTTTCTGTCATGATTTTTTGTCATAGAAGTAGGAGCCCACCACATCTATGATGATACCGGGTTTTGTCACAATTATCGTCATAGAAGTGTCATATGTATGATAGAATTTTTTTTCGTTTGGCCCAAAATGTCACGGATGTGTCTTTTTTTTGTCGTGATGCTCATATTGGCTCCTACATATTCTACGAAGATCTTTATCGGTAAAACCGCATAACAACATACGTCATTCCCTTTGTCATTGGTATGTTTCTTGCCCGAGATTTGATCGCTGGTATCATCATACCTAGTTCAAGCTCATTACTGGCAAGTCTCTTTACTCGTTCCGTAATGCATCATCCCATAACTAACTCATTAGTCACATTGCTTGCAAGGCTTATAGTGATGTGCATTACCGAGAGGGCCCAGAGATACCTCTCCGATACTCGGAGTGACAAATCCTAATCTTGAAATATGCCAACCCAACAAACACTAGACAACATGACATATAGAAGGGTATATGAGATCAGAAAAAGTATGGACCATTTTCTGCACATCCAGGATGGCGCCATTTTGTTAAATCCCTTAAAGGTTAAGAGAATCCCTTGTTTGACATTCATGAGAGAGGAGGTTCAGACGTCGGACATTCATGAGAGGGCGGTCTTATTCGGTCGCGGACATGTCATGTGATAGGTAGTATTTTTTTGTTCATAGAAAACTCTGGTAACTCTTCAACATGAGGGGGGACGTCGATCAACCCCCTCTCTCCCGACCAAACCCTAGAAGCGTCGAGGCCACCCAAAACCCTAGAAGCTTTGCCGAGGCCACCCCAAACCATAAGCGTCGAGGCCACCCAAATTTACCAAGTTAAAAGAGCGTTGTCGAGGTCACCCCAAACCCTAGAAGCATTTTCGAGGCCACCCCGAACCGTAGAAGTGTCGAGGCCACTAATATGATTCCTGGTCTATGTTTAGCTAGCTAGGTCTATGTTTGCCACTAATATATCCATCTCTCATGTTTGTATATTAATTTCCATGTTGTAATATTTGTAGAAACTATGGGTCAACAAAGAGACTTGGAACAAGAATAGTTGTTGGGCGATATAATCTTCGGCGGAGGTGATGTCTTGTCGTTTCTCAATGACACCGATGGTCAGGAAGGAGAGGATGTCGGCTCCGGTGATTGAACAATGGAGGAGGAAGGACATGATCATGACGGCTCCGGTGACCGAATGGCGGAGAAAGAACAAGACATGGTGATGGCTCCGGAGACCGAACGGAGGAGGGAGCTGTTGCAAAGTCAGGCGAGGTATATATATTAATTAAGCATGTGCTGACTAATTGATGCTTTAATTATTTTGGTATATGTATATTAACTCTTCTTTCTTCTTTTATAGCCCTCTGGATCGAGCCATACTTCGGTAACGAGATGAGGGCCGAAGAAAAGGTTGAGCCAGGATGAAAGGTTCACGATCACAGCACTCGCGGATGATGGCCTACCGGTTGAACCCAAGCAGACCAAGGAAGCATTTTCTGCTCAGTGCGGAGCTATTGTTAGGGACAAAACCCGGATTAGCATCCAGCTATGGAATAAGCCTAAGAACGACGACCCTGAAGTTTCTTATGTCACCGATAGACAGAACGATGATCTTTGGACCTCGCTGAAGGAAAATTTCACCCTACCACCAAAGGAGGATCCGAATAAGCCAGTTATAGACACTACAAAAAAAGACACATCCATGACATTTTGGCCCGAACGAAATTTTTTCCTATCATACATATGACACTTCTATGACGATAATTGTGACAAAACCCAGTATCATCATAGATGTGGTGGGCTCCTACTTCTATGACAAAAAATCATGACAGAAAATGGGCTTTTCGTCCTAGGCGGGCCGGAGACGCAGCTGCATGACATTCTTTGGGCCGTCCATGACGGAAAAAACCATGGTAGAAGCGAGGGGGAGGAAAATTTCGGGGAGTTCCCGGTTACGGTGGGAGGTCGGGGGCCGAGTGATGCACGTTTCTCTCATACACGTATGTGTGTGTGTGCGAGGCGTTGGGCTCTAACTGAACCCGAGCGATTGCACTGCAAGCTACGTGTTACTGAACCCGAGCGATCGATCGATGGCTGTTAACTCAACCCGATCGAGCGGTTCCTTCCCTACTGCTGCAAACTGAAGCCGATCGACTGGATGAACAATGAGCTTTGCCGGGGGGTTGGATGAATAGTGAGCGATGGCGTTGTCTCTGGATGAATAGGACCCCGTGGTGTGGAGGGCTAGATGAACAGTAGACGGTGGAGGGGTGCTCGTGGAGAGGTGGTTGAACAGGACCCCGTGGTGTGGAGGGCTGGATGAACAGTACACGGTGGAGGGGTGCCCGTCGAGGGGTGGTTGAACAGTAGCCGGTGGAGTAGCGTGCGGTGGAGCCTGGATGAACAGGAGCCCGTGGAGGCTGTAGGAGGTCGACGGTAGCCCATGGAGGCTGGAGGAGGTCGATGGTGGAGATGAACAATATCCCGTGGAGTCCCGTTTTGCGGTACACCACACCCCTCCCGATGAACAGGACCCCCGTTTCGACCGTAGGAGGTCCGTTTCGTCTGTTTTGCGGTACGCCACACCCCTCCCGATCAACAGGACCCCCGTTTCGACCGTAGAAGGTCTTTCGTCCGTTTTGCGGTATGCCACACCCCTTCCGATCAACAGGACCCCCGTTTCGACCGTAGGAGGTCCGTTTCCTCCGTTTTGCGGTACGCCACACCCCTCCCGATCAACAGGACCCCATTCCGAAAGTAGGAGGTCTGTTTCCTCCATTTTGCGGTATGCCAGGCCTTGTTTCCATCGCCTGTTCCGTCCAAGCCCTCCCGATGAACACGACCACACATTTCGTTCCGACCCAGCCGGTTGGCTCCCACGCGCTCCGTTGCCTCCCGGTGAACACGGCGCATTCCGTTGCCTCCCCATGAACACGACGCATTTCGTTGCCTCCCCATGAACACGACGACGACGTTGTTTCTCCGTTCCGACCAAGCCATGTACACAAGCCTTGGCCGTACGTATGCGCGAGTAGGCGTTCGAGACCCCGCCCGTGTGTACACATACGTGGCCGTATTTTCTTTCTTGCACCATGGCCGTTGTACGTACGTGTACATGCTACATGCACGCCTCTACTACGACACGTACATGCCTCTACTACGACACGTGCGTGCCTCTACATCCACCAGTATATATGTACGTACACGTTCGCGACCAGAATGACAACGCTACGTACGCTTTGACCGGGTGGGTTCCGACTGTCAGGCACTTCCTTGCGTGCGAAGATGTAGCTGGTGGGTCCCAGCAGTCAGGGGGTGAATCGTTTTTTTTTTTGCCCGGACGCACTTCCTTGCGTGCTCAGATGTAGCTGGTGGGTCCTAGTAGTCAGGGGGAAACGTTTTTTTCACGAAATGCGGTGGCCCATCCGGTGGGTCCCAGCTGTCAGGTGGAGGAATCATTATTTTGCGCATAATAAGGAGGCACTTCCTTGCTGCAGCCATGGACCCAGTTGTCAGCCTCTCCATGTACAGTCCATGTCCGATGGAAGTCGTTCCTTGACCACATTGACCATGCCACGCCGAGAGCACCACGGCGGTGGACGACGGCGAGGACTAGGAAGGGGACGACTCGGAGCCGGGGAAGACGCAGCAGTGGATGCCCACGCGAAGAGGAGTACGAGGGTTCACTGGTTCGACTGCGGTGTGAGGCTGCTGTCGCCGCAGAATAAAAGGGGGGTGAGTGAGTAGAGGGATGGCCTGGCCAGCGGTGGGAGTAGTAGGGGGCGGTGAGGCCATTGGATGAACATCGTACGGTAACAGGAGCTAGAATCGTTCATGTTGACTAAGTTGACAAAGCCCTCCATCCCCGTCAACTTGGTAGGCCCACAAGTCAGCCTCCCACTATGCTGGGTTCCAGCTGGCAGGGGGAGTATTCATTTTTTTGTGCGTAATAAGGAGGCACTTCCTTGCGTGCGAAGATAGCTGGTGGGTCCGACATGTCAGCGGGGGGCACGTTATTCTCACGAAATACAGAGGCCCTTCTGGTGGGTCCCAGATGTCAGGTGGAGGAATCATTATTTTGCGCATAATAAGGATGCATTTCCTTGTGTGCGGCCGTGGACCCAGCTGTCAGCCTCTCCACGCATTGTCTACTTCCGATGGTTTCGTTCTATGACCATGTTGACCATGCCGCGCCGAGCGCATCCAAGGTGGTGGACGATGGCGAGGCCCTGGACAGCAACGAGCCGGAGATGGGAAGACGCAGGAGTAGAGTCGTAGACGGAGAGGTGTACGAGGGTTAACTGGTTCTAGTGCGGTGTGGTTCGGCAGTCGGTGGAGAAGAACAGGAGGTGTGGAGGGGTGGAGGGATGGCCTGGCCAACGGTGGAGTAGCGCTTCATAGCGAAGCGTGCTAAGCAGAGCTACTAGTAGCAGGAGGCGGGAGGTGGTCCCGGCGGCGCTGGAGGAAGAAGATGAGAGATTGAAGATGGATGCCGGTCGTTGGATGTAAATCCAACGGCTAACATGTCAGAATCATTTGTTGACTAAATTGACAATGACTTGCGTTGGCTTCGAAATATTGGCCCACATTTCAGCCTCCAAAAATGTGGCACGTATTCAACCCATTTTTTCAGAATTTATAGTCTTTTTTTTGCACGGTAGAATTTACATTCAGTTTGATCTTTTTTTTGAATTACAGCCATTAGCTGGGTTGGGTGAACAAATAATGTAGCGTCCATGCGGCATTTATTCTATTTCCTAAAAAATTACAGGCCATTTGCACTTTCTCGAAATACACGATTTTCCTGGGCTGATTCTAATTATAATGTTGGGTTGGGCCAGCAATGTTATCAAAAAAATAAAAAGGGGCTGAGCATTTTGTTATAAATATATTTAAATAATAAGTGATATTATTACATTCATCCTTAAATCTTACCAAGCTTTTGTACACAATCACTAGGATTTTCGTGCCAAAACAATCCGGGATTTTATTTGTTAAGAAATTATTTTTATAAGTTAATAAGATGTGGGATATTGTTTTCTTACATATGTAAGTATCTGTTAAATATATGATGACAATAAAAATAATATATAATAACATATAAAATAATTTAAATATATATAATATAGTTAGAAGGGAAACATAAGTTGGACCTGGCGTTCCTATTCTTATATAGAAAAATAGAACAGACATCTGCGTTTTCTTCAAAAAAATACATAAATTGGGCTGCCAAAACTAAAACCTCGGATGGGAGGTCCATAGGCCGGTCGATACATGACGGCCCTAAGAAAATACAAAGAGGCCTATGGACCTCCCATCCGAGGTCGTGGGCTGCGCATGTTAAAAATGAAAGCCTAGACGGGGCAGCCCAAAACCACGTCCAACACTTGCCAAAACTTCGTCCCTCGTTTTCTCTGTGTTTCGCACACTCGACATTGTGCGGGCATTTTGACTGTGCATCATATGAAGATGTGCTATGCATGAATGTTGATCAGCATGATGTTAACTGGCTGGTAGTTCCATTTTCAACAATGAATAAAACTTCCAACATGATGTTAACCCTGTTTGGAAAGGTTGTGTTAATATAAATGCTCTGCCTCTGAAAGTTGCAGTTTCTTATCTGAAACTGAACTTGTAGTTTCTTATCTGAAACTGAAACTTGCAGTTTCTTCTCTGAGAATCACATTGTCTGCACTTTTATACTCCAATGAAACTACATTTTTTAAGTGCTAAAAATAGATCTCTAGAATTCATAAAATACTTCATATGCTCAATACTGCAAATCTGAAATTCAAAAGACATTCATATCTGAAAGTACTCTCAAAATACACAACACAAAACACAATTCACAACCTGCAAATACTGACAACTCTAAGCTCCTCCTGACAATTCACAACCTGCCCGACTATTGGGCTGGGGGGGCAGCCCCCTCCTATTCCTCGGCGGCATACAGCTGCCCCGTGAGATGATGTGAATGGCGAGGGAGACGATGGCGGGGAAGCATCGTCGGGCCAACTGCTTTTCTCCTCTTGCAGTTGGGTTCGGTCGACGAAGACTCCACCGGCTCGCTCTGGCAGGACACCCTCACAAACGGTAACCTGTAGATGCTCGATCCTTCAATCTCTGGTGGAAGCTCCATCTGGGATCGATACTCCCACCACCGCTCCCTCATGATTGGATTCGGTGAATCTGTTTGCTCCATGGCCCAGAGGAGCAGCTCTATGTACTCCGGCGCGACTCCTCCGGGAGTATCGCCGCCTTTTTGCTCTGTTGCAGATATTTGGCCATGGATGTCGCTATCGCCGCTAGTTGGTCCTTGTTGTCAAACCAAGACAGTATCTCCAACATCCTAGCTAGCTTCACAGGGTCGCTGTCGGTGTCAAAACCGGCGGATCTCGGGTAGGGGGTCCCGAATTGTGCGTCTAGGTGGATGGTAACAAGAGACAAGGGACACGATGTTTTTACCCAGGTTTGGGCCCTCTCGATGGAGGTAAAACCCTACTCCTGCTTGATTAATATTGATGATATGGGTAGTACAAGAGTAGATCTACCACGAGATCAGAGAGGCTAAACCTAAAAGCTAGCCTATGGTATGATTGTTCTTGTGTCCTACGGACTAAACCCTCTGGTTTATATAGACACCGGAGGGGGCTAGGGTTACACAGAGTCGGTTACAATGGGAGGAGATCTACATATCCATGTTGCCAAGCTTGCCTTCCACGCCAAGGAAAGTCCCATCCGGACACGGGACGAAGTCTTCAATCTTGTATCTTCATAGTCCAACAGTCCGGCCAAAGGTTATAGTCTGGCTGTCCGGACACCCCCTAATCCATGACTCCCTTAGTAGCCCCTAAACCAGGCTTCAATGACGACGAGTCCGGCGTGCAGATTGGCTTCGGCATTGCAAGGCGGGTTCCTCCTCCGAATACTTCATAGAAGATTTTGAACACGAGGATCGTGTCCGGCTCTACAAAAGTAAGTTCCACATACCACCGTAGAGAGAATAATATTTACACGAATCTAATCTGCCGACGTATTCTATAGCATGACATCACACCCCAACCAAGCCTTTATTCGAATCGTTTTTATTGTCCCACCTCAGCGTGTTTTGCGAGGCAGTTTCCTTGGCACGTCTTGTCGAAGCAGAGATCGTGTTTCTCTTATTTACGGGATCCTCATCATTAGGATGTGGGTAACCCAGTCATGCCCGTTTGTATATCCCTCCGATCGAAGGTAAGTTCCAAACGGTCACGGGGAGGGCTCTTTGTATTCAACCTCTTATAAAGAGACCAAGGCTTTACTCCTTTCTTTCGATCTCAATCGAATCCGCCTCTCGCCTTGAGTTCCAACACCCAGGGCTCCAGAGTTAGGCGCTTCGGACCTTCGATGATGTCCGGCTCCAACCTTCGAGGCCGATGGATGCCTTCCTCCGTCACGGAGGAAGACGTGCTAAAGCTGAGAGAGGCCAGGTATTTGACCGGCGAAGTCTCGCATAGGCTGCCTGCTCAAGGGCAGGTTATTCCCACTCCCAAGCCTGGTGAGAGCGTGGTGTTCGTGTCTCACTTCCACCGAGGGCTAGGCTTTGTGCCGGATCCCTTCGTGAGGGGGCTCATGTTCTATTACGGGCTGGAATTTCACGACTTAGCTCCGGAGTCTATCCTCCACATTTCATCGTTCATCGTCATGTGCGAAGCTTTCCTCCGTATTACTCCTCACTTCGGACTGTGGCTCAAGACCTTTAAAGTATAGCCGAAAATGATCGAGGGACAGCACGCAGAGTGCGGAGGCGTTGTTATAAGCAAGAATGCCGACGCTCCATGGCCCGAGGGCTCTTTTCAAGAGGAGTCCAGCTTATGGCAACAAGAGTGGTTTTATATCACAGCTCCCAGGGCACCAAGTGGGTGGCGCCGCCTGCTTTCCGCTCGGGTCCCCCACCCCGACTAGCGTCATGGGTCAATAAGGGGCTGGACTGGGGGCCAGCAAAGGATGTGCCCTTGCTGCAGAGCCGCATCCGAGATCTCCTGGAAAGAGACATCAGTCTGGTCGTGGCGACACAGGTTATGTTAATTCGCCGAGTTCTGCCCTGCAAACGTCGCCCCCTCCACCTGTGGGAGTTCAATCTGGAGGGACCGCGAGCTCTCCAACATTTTCTTGGCATGACGCACGTGGAGATGTACAAATTGTTCTTCAGACCACAAGTAGTGTGTCCGGAGTCTATGGAGGACGCAGGTCTGAGCTGCAACCGCCCGGATACCCAAGTAAGTAACCCTGTGTCCGGACACGCTATCCATTCATTTATCACAACATCGCCCTTAAAAGAGTTGTTCTTGAAACAGGAGTGGATAGCGAAGGCGAAACTTATCAGGTGTCCGGCCCCCCTTCATGAGACTTCGCTAGATCCCGTGTTGACCAGGATGCTGGAGATCGCACCTTCGGAAGAAAACGAAGGGGAGAACAAGGAAGCTACTGCCTCCATGAAGGAGGCTGTCCGGAAAGGAGGAATCAAAAATTCCTCTCCTCAGGGGAAGAAGAGGACCGCCTGTGAAGACCTGGAGACCGTGATCTCAAAGCGGGGGAAGAAGTCTTCGCCAGAGGGTCCTGTGCCGGGGGGTACCTCGGCCGTACTATGCCCCCAAGGGGATCAGCCCTCCACCGAGCCGTAAGTAAACGAGGGGGTTTAAAACGAGAGAAATCCTTGCTTTATTTCTGAGGAAAATGACCGAAAATTTACCTTGTAGTTCGGATCTAAGCCCTTCTCAGCAGAGCTCGTCTTTGGGGGATCTTCTTCCGGAAATGATGGAGAGCGGAACGCCTCCCCCTGCCGTGCCGCCTTACGAGGCAGGCGACCCCGAGGTATTGTCGCAGAGGGTTTCTCCTAATCCGGCAGGGCCGGAAGGCAGTCATATGGCCCCCCTAAGCCCTCCGTGTCCGGCCTTCGAAAAAAGCAAGCGAACGAGTCCGGCACCACCTGGTGCATGGTCGGAGGTAGTGAAGGATCTGCTAGGGCAAGCATCTATCTCAGAGGAGCACCGTACGCTGATGGGTACGGTAATTTAAAGGATTTCATCCGCGGAGAGTGGGTTGCATGAAGTTGTCAGGAGTTTGCTGGCCGGTTTTGAGGTACGCGAAATGATGTACCTTTTGACAGTTCCGCATATTTTAAAATGCGCCCTGTGTAGAGAGTAGCCCCTAAGACTCTGTGTGCTGTCGAGGACGACGGCACGCAGAGGATCATAGTCCCAGGTATAATTGTGTCGTCCTCCTATCTAAGTGGCGAAGTGTCCGGTGGCCAGCTGGACTGATGAATTTGCCGAGCTAAAGCGGCAACTTGACGTGGCAGATGCCGACATCGCGCTTGTCAACAAGCGGCTTGACGAGGCACAAGGTGTGTAATTTCTCCGGAGGCACCTGGTAAGAGGAGCTTGATGCCAGTATCTTACAACATGTGCCCTTGATGCAGATGGGGCTGCCGCCGTGGAGGACCTTCGGGCAGAGCTTGCCCGAGCCAAGGAGCAAGCTAGAAAAAGCGATGCGGCTTCCCTAAAGGTGGTTGAGGAGCTAAAAGTCAAACAGGCTGCTCACTGCCGAAGCAAGAAGGAAATGGCCGAAATGGCTGTGAAGTTAAAGAACGCTGCTGGCCGCTGCAAGCTTCTTGAAAAAGAAGATTGGGCGGAGCGAACAGACCTGGAGAAGGCCACTACAGCGGCCAAGGATGCTCGTTCTGCGATGAGAGCGATGAAGGAGGAGCTGCGTCAAGCCGGAGATATTGCGGATGGTAAGTCCTTTATCGTTAGGTCAGATGTGGAGTTCGGTGGACGCATATATGGATTTAGCGGCGAGTGCCGCCGATGCGGCCAAAAACTTCTGAGATCAGAAAGATCGCGAAGTGGAAAAGCTATTCTGGTCGCAGTTTAACAATCCAGAGCGTCCGCTTCCATTGGCCGATCATTTGGCCGAATGGGCCGAGCTGAATAGGTTATTCCGACTCGCCATGAAGTATGTCGTGGATCATCTGTGGCTGGAAAGGCCAAAGCCGAACAGTTATTTTAGCTTGGTGCAGCAGTTCCTTGGTGCAGTGCCATATATTAACGCGATGAAGAGGTCAACATGCATAGAGGGTGCGCGGATGGCCCTTGCCCGTGTCAAGACATACTGGGCGGAGATGGAGGCCACCGCCATTGCATCCCAAGATTCGGACGGAAGCCGAGTACCTGCCGAGCACTATTTTTAGGAAGTTCTGCAAGGCGCTCATTTAATAGAGACGCAGTGCTTGAAGGATATTATGTTCGAATAACATGTATTCTTCTTCAAAACAATATTTTGATGGAATGTAGGAGCTTTTTATACTTGTGCCTGCAAGAATTATAATACCTCCTGCGTGGTCGTTAATGTATATGTGTATATAACCAGAAAGATGGCAGTCGTCGACTTCAGCCCCCATGCATATAATGCGGGGTGTTCGCGGAAGGCACATTTTCACACTTGATACAACGTCTTGGTCCATGAAGGAGGTGATAGCGCAGCGAACTAGGCAATCGGACTATAATGATTTATCACTTTCACTTAGCCATAGGAGTTTGACAGTGGGACTACTATATAGCCCCTGGTGGCACCGCGCTCGCCCGAACTCGGGGCGCGTGTGTGCCTGGCCGGGAAACGGCCCTTCGTTAATGTGAAGGAATCCTGAAGACTCCGATAGGTCATCGAGTGGTTGACCAGTCTCACGCTATATCATGACAGTTAGTTTTCGGCTTTCTCTACTGAGGTGCTCACCTGGCTGAACCGGGGCAAAATCGATGTAGTTCTCCTGGTGCCGCCTTAGCCGATAGAGCGGAACGTAAGGCAGCAAAACACAGGAGCCGAGCAAACCCAACATTTGACCAAAGACATGATTCGGAGCTGATGCATATAAGGCCAAACTCGCGATGCCGAACACTTCCTAAGGTATTTGGTCTTTGTGAAAACGGGCTGAACAGTGCCCTTGGTAATAAGCCCCTAGTGTCTAGGTACGTGCAAAATTCTGACGTGGCCACATGCCAAGACGCCAGTCTCCTCCTCGGTTGTACTGAGAATCCGTGGGATGTGTATCAACAAGAGACAGTAAAAAAGGTTTACGCAGGGTCTTAATCTAAAAAGAATCCATGGAACGGGTCCTTGCTGCACGTCTGCGCCTGTGTCTTCCTTGTGCCGTGTCCTGGAAGGGTGTAGCACGGTGTTCATCTGTAAAAGAGAGGAACTTAGTTGAAAAAAGGTCGTGCGAAATGCATGTTATAATAAACAAAGTATAATTCAAGATGGGTAAAATTGAGCCTTATTGTCGCTTATTTTACATACGCGGAGCCCCTTGTATAGGGGTGTACGGCTATTTAAATCTTTATCGATTATATGTTTGCTCCGGACTCGTCTAGCCATGTCCATGATCTTAACGACCTGTTAGATGCTTTGGTTGGTGAAGCCGCTTTAATGTGTGGCTGCCAAGGCAGCCACACAGTCTTCCGCGTGCGAGGAGGGCTCAATATTTCCCTTTAATGACATGATGCCTCATGGACCGGGCATTTTAAGCGTGAGATACGCATAATGCGGTATTGCGTTGAAGCGGGCGAAAGCTTCGCGTCCCAGTAGTGCTTGATAACCGCTTTGAAACAGAGCGATGTGGAAGGTCAGCCTTTCGCTACGGAAGTTGTCGGGGGAGCCGAACACAACTTCTAGTAGGAGGGAGCCCGTGCAATGGGCTTCTGGGCCTGGCGCTACTCCTTTAAAGGAAGTATTGCTATGGCTAATTTTTGTTGGGTCCATCCCCATTTTGCAGACTGTGTCCTGATATAGCAGGTTTAAACCACTGCTGTCGTCCATCAGGACTCGTGTAAAGTGGAATCCGTCAATTATCGGACCTAACACCAAGGCAGCCCAGCCTATGCGCCGGATACTTCCGGAGTAATCCTGATGGTCGAAGGTGATCGGTTTTGACAACCAGTGGCGAGACTCCTTTGTGATAGGCCGCATGGCGCATATCTCTGTAGGCGCCACTTCGTTTCTCCCTTTTGTCACGTGTAGTATGTTTACTGTCTTGACTTCTTGTGGGAATTTCTTTTGATCCCTAGTGCTTTGTTTGTGGGGTTCATCATCGTCCTCACTTGGTGTATCCAGCCCCTTGTGTTCGGCGTTGAGTTTGCCGGATTGCTTGAAGACCCAACATTCTCTATGGGTATGATTTGCAGGCTTCTCGGGGGTGCTGTTGATTTGACATATCTTGTCCAGGATTTTGTTTAGGTTGGACAGCTCATCCCTGTTATCCTTGAGGGGCAGCCTTTTCTGACCCTGCCGAGAGCTTTTGAATCCGGCGTTAACTGTCGTTCTCTTCGGGCTATTTCCCTTATTCCGGCGCTGGTCTTTGCTGCGTAGCGGTTTCCCGTTTCCTTCCCTGACTTCGGATGTACTTGGGTCACTGGTGCTGCATCTTGCCAACCAGCTGTCCTCTCCCACGCAAAAGCGGGTCATGAGGCTTGTTAATGCGGCCATTGTTCTTGGCTTTTCTTGGCCGAGGTGTCTGGAGAGCCATTCGTCTCGAACGCTGTGTTTGAAAGCTGCTAAGGCTTCGGCATCCGGACAGTCGACTATCTAGTTCTTTTTAGTAAGAAATCTGTTCCAGAGCTTCCGGGCTAACTCTCCGGGTTGTTGAGTTATATGACTTAAACCGTCTGCATCCGGTGGTCAGACATAGGCCCCTTGAAAATTTGCCCGAAAAGCGTCCTCGAGCTCTTCCCAACTTCCAATGGTGTTTTCAAGAAGGCCTTTAAGCCAATGCCGGGCTGGCCCTTTGAGCTTGAGGGGTAGGTATTTTATGGCATGGAGGTCATCTCCTCTGGCCATGTGGATATGGAGGATATAGTCCTCAATCCAGACTCTAGGGTCTGTCATTCCGTCGTCTGACTCTATGTTTACGGGTTTGAATCCCGCTAGAAATTCGTGGTCTAGCACCTCATCGGTGAAACATAGGGGTTGTGCGTCACCCCTGTATTTGGGTGTGCCGTGGTGCTCGGATATTTGTTAAGTTGCATTGCTTACTAGAGCTTGCTTTCTCGGCCCGTAGATAGATCTGGCTGGGCCGTCTTTTTGATGCGAATCCTCGTATGGATCGCGTGCTGGCTTGTGTGCGGCGCCGTTTGCCGCTCTATGTTGGCCATGAGGTCGTCTATCCGACCGGGTGGCTTCTTTGTTTTTTGATTGCGGGGGCTCTAAGTCCTCCTCGTCAAATTCAGGCAGTAGCTTTCGCTTTGGGTAGCTCTTTGTGTGGCGACTGCCGCCGTATTTGTCTGCGGTGTTGAGTACTTTGCTCCATCTGATTCTGAGTGCATCTTCCGCAGTTTTGAGCTTCCGCTTCTGCTTTTTCAGGCTACCCGTATTGGCAACGAGCCTTTTGTGGAGGTTCTTCTGCTCCAGGAACTTGTCCGGCTGAGGTCGTCCGGACTGTTATATTCGCCGGGGACGGGTTGTTCGGTTTGGTTATCCAAGTTACCTGGTTCGGACGGTTGCTCGATGCCATGTTCATCGTCCGCCAGCTCGCCCTGGTATATAGCTGTGTCTGTATGACCATTGTCCCTGTCGAGGCGGGGTTTGGGGTGGCGCTTACGCTGCCGGTTTGACTGATTTTCGAAGGAGCGGTACTTCGTTGCGTCCTCACGTTCCTCGTCGTCGTTTCCTTTGGGTGTGTCCACCATGTATACATCATAAGATGGGGTGGCTCTCCAGTGCCCTATGGGCACTGGTTCCTGTTCGTCTCCTATATCGTCGTCCATACCGTCGATGTCTTCGGAGTCGATGTCAAGCATGTCTGTCAAGTCATCGACAGTGGCTATGAAGTGGGTGGTGGGTGGGCGTCGGATTTCTTCGTTGTCCGCATCCCAATCCTACCGGTCATAGTCCGGCCAGGACTCTCCTAACAAAGAGAGATCCCTTGGCGAATTCAGTATGTCGCTGAAGGGCGAGTGCTGAAAGATATCTGCGGTGGTGAACTCCAAGATCGGCGCCCAATCGGATTCGATTGGCAGAGGCACGGAGGGTTTAGAGTCCGGAGAAGAGTCTGGAAATGTGGAGTCATGGGCCTCGCGAAGGATAAGGCTGGTGTTCGGCTCGATCGTCGTTGAGACTGCAGCCCCCGCGGCGGGGTCTAGCCACCCGCCCTCGGTCGGCGCAGTTGGCTCCGAGCTTAAGGTCGGAGCGGATGCGGGTTCGGCCTCCAGGGCACTATTCGGCGGCAGAGCTAAATCATGCCCATCGTGACAGTGTGGCGCGCTCGGTTGTAGCTCGACTCCGTCGAAGATCAAGTCTCCGCGGAAGTCGGCCGTGTACTTTAAACTTCCAAATCTAACCTGATGGCCAGGGGCGTAACTTTCAATCTGCTCCAGATGGCCAAGCGAATTAGCCCACAGTGCAAAGCCGCCGAACGCGAAGATCTGTCCGGGGAGAAAAGTCTCACCCTAGACCGCATCGCTGTTGATGATCGGAGGAGCCATCGGGCCTAAAGATGACGACATAGAGGAACTCTCAGTGAAAGCACCAATGTCGGTGTCAAAACCGGCGGATCTCAGGTAGGGGGTCCCGAACTGTGCGTCTAGGCGGATGGTAACAGGAGACAAGGGACACGATGGTTTTACCCAGGTTCGGGCCCTCTCGATGGAGGTAAAACCCTACTCCTGCTTGATTAATATTGATGATATGGGTAGTACAAGAGTAGATCTACCATGAGATCAGAGAGGCTAAACCCTAGAAGCTAGCCTATGGTATGATTGTTGATGTGTCCTATGGACTAAACCAACCGGTTTATATAGACACCAGAGGGGGCTAGGGTTACACAGAGTCGGTTACAAGGAAGGATATCTACATATCCGTATTGCCAAGCTTGCCTTCCACGCCAAGGAGAGTCCCATCCGGACACGGGACGAAGTCTTCAATCTTGTATCTTCATAGTCCAACAGTCCGGCCAAAGGTTATAGTCCGGCTGTCCGGACACCCCCTAATCCATGACTCCCTCAGTCGCCGTCTGCGATCCTCACGTATTGGTTGTACTCGTCCATCGATCTACTTCTCCACAGCACCTTCACTTGCCGGCGGTGGTTTTTGAATGGAAGAGGAGAGGAGCAGCGCTGGTTTTGGATTAGAACGGGAGAGGAGCGATGCTGGTTTTGGACTGGAACAGGATAGGAGGGGCGGTGGTTTTGAAATGGAAGAGGAGAGGAGCGGCGCAACATTTAGATTGGAACAGGAGAGGAGCGGCGGTGGTTTAAGAGGAGAAGAGCGGAAGAGCGGCGCTGGTCTTGGAAGTATTTTTTTGTTGTTTTGCATATTTTAGGTCAAAGTTTGACCACGTACTGTATTTGACAAGCAAAATGTGAATGTATGTCACCAAAAATTGTATCGTTTGGTTCGTATCTGAATGTACTTTCAAATTATATTATTTTTGCAACGTATAACATATATTTTATGTGCGAAAATCATGGTCAATTATGACCCAGAATAAAAGGGAGACTAGTTAATGTGGGGTCACTTTCTTAATTGAAGGGTAAAGTGATTTTGATTTTGATCCAGTCACAGCGCGTCGGCCCTCTCGTCCAATCCTAAATCGCTGCCGCACGCTCCTCTCCCTCTTCTCCATTGCAAAACCACCTCCTCTCCTATCCATCATCTCCATTCCAAAACCACCGTCTCGCCTCTCCCTCTTCTGATCTTCTCCATTGCAAAACCACCTCTTCTCCTCTCCATCATATCCATTCCAAAACCACCGTCTCGCCTCTCCCTCTTATGATCTTCTCCATTGCAAAACCACCTCCTCTCCTCTCCATCATCTCCATTCCAAAACCACCGTATCGCCTCTCCCTCTTCTCTATTGCAAGACCACCGTCTCTCCTCTCATCTTCCAAAGCTAGCACCGGGCCACTCAGAAGGACATCTATGGAGAGGATGCAGCAGCGAATCAGGCAGATCACCGGCGGCGACTAGGCAAAGTTAGCCAGGTTGAAGGAGATCCTTAGTTGGTTTGACAATGAGTGGGAGATTTTGAGGACGGTGTAGGCCATGTGGCAATGTATGCGAAAGAGCGAGATGGCGGTGATGAGGGCGGCGATGTACATGTACTCCTTGGCGGCAGTCACGTCGCAATCCTCGGAGTTCATCGAGTATCTCCTCTGGGCGATGGAGCAGACAGATTCGCCCGAGGCGACAATCAGGCGGAGGTGGTGGGCGTACAGGTCGAAGGTCGAGCACCCAGAGGATAACGAATCGATCGAGTATGGTGTGCCGTTCATGAGGGCGCAGAGCCAGTCGGAGCCACATGAGTATTCATTCTCCCACCACAAGAGGAGGCCGGATGGCGCGACGTCGCTTCCCCACCGTTCTCCACTGTTCCCTCGATGCTCGCCTCGTTTCAACGGCGGCAGTAGGGTTTAAGGTAAGCTTTGCACTAACCTAATCTTCCACCTGCTCATTCTTACAATCAGTGTGACATCTAATGAAAATCATGCTTACAATCAGTCTCCGAGTGCTACGCCAATCACCCTAAAATAGCTCTAGACCTTTGGGTCAAAGTTGTGACACAGTGTACAAATAAAGAAAAATAGATTGGTGCTTCTTTCAGAAAAGAGTACTCCCTAGAAAACTACCAATATAAGCTACTAGTATTTGGTTAGATGATTTGCTGTCGAGAAAGATCCATCCACAGAGAGCACCACACATCCCACTGGTGGTGGTGGATGCCAATGCGTGCATGCAGCATGGTTGGTGTCGGTAATTTTTACCTTGCACACCTCGCACTCTGCATATATGCTGGTTCCATACGTACATTTGTGCAGTTCCACCAAAATGCAGCTGAATAACCCTGTTTGCACAGATAATGAAAAAGCATGATTACATTATAGTGGCACTAGTTGATGAAACACACAAAATAAATAGAAGAAAATATTGCGATAGTATCATAGTATGCCATGCTGCGAGGGAGAGATGGGCCCTGCGACGCCTCATACGGTACGCCTCATACTGGACATCATCCCAAGTCTCCCAGATACACCTTCTGCCAGTGATGAACATCAGTGTACAGTGGTAGTACAAGGAGGCGCCTTGAGACATTCAAATCTCTATTTTTGTACATATCAACTAAAATTAAGCACCCCAGTTTGTAGAAACACTTAAACATTAACAATGGGACTAGTTGATGAAACATACATTTACAAAGAGAAGCACTTTTTTATCAACATTGGAAATGAAATGATAGAGATGACACTCGCTCTATTTTAACTGTATTATTACTTCATTTTATCAGTGACACTAGGGTCGAGTAGGTGGCAAACGAGGTGTATCGTGCATCGCAAGGATGGAGGCCGGGGGTGCTTAGACTGGGATGCTGAAGCTGGATCTTTCACTCACCAACATGGATGATTCAATTCATGGGACCTTTTGGTGCAGTTCACCTAAAATGAAGCAATGTACCGTGAGCTAGCAGCTTCTTCTTCAATTTTTTTTAAGAAAAGGGCTCCAGCCCCAGTTCCATTTCCATCAGAAAACGAAACCCACAGAGCTTCTTCTTCATTAGTTGCAATAAAATTGAGCAACATCAAGGTTGGTTGTGAAGCTCATGGAATGCTCAACTATAATTTGGATATCATTTGTGCAGTTCAACTAAGATCGAGCGTGAAATGTATATCTCTGTTTGCACAAAAAAGGTGGAAAGGAGGGTGACTAACAAGTGATGAAACATGCATCAAATGAAAAGAATCATGTTCCTTATCTGAATGGCAATCCTACAAGGACAGTAGCAACTTATAAAGCACTGGCATTGCTACATATTAGTGTGGGCATTAGGAATAACTATGACAACCGTTAAATACGACATTACTTTGGGCACGGGAGAGTAGGCGGACCAGGACAGTTGCATTTCTAACGAAAAGAACCAACTTATCTTAATGGGAAATTTTAGCAAGACATGTAAATAAGTGCCATTGATTCATATTACTGGAGGCATTACATTGAAAACAACATTGGTTTAACGTGTCCTTACTTTTAACAGTGCGACTGCTACATTTTACCATTGGCATTAAATAAGAGTGGCTCGGGGCAACAAACATCAGAATAGGATATCTGGGTTGGTCCCATTTTTGTTCGGTATAGCAACCTTATACTGTGTGATGCTAGCAAATCTAGTGCTGGACTTACTCTGTTGACCTGTCCCCCAGTCCCCACTTTCTTTCCTTTTTCAACCAATAGATCGGGTTTATATTGAGTTTGTACTGTGTTTCCCTTTATTTCCCTATTAGACCTAGAGACCAATTGGATAGCCAGTCTCTGCTACTTTTTGCCCCCATTATTTCCTCTTTCGACCAAGTCCTAGATTCAGGTAACAAATCCTCCCCCACCCCCACCCCCTTTCTTCCTTGTTTGAACCAAGTAGTACTAGATTCGAGTGCATGAACTACTTTTACCTCTTAAACATAAAAAACTTAGGTGGTTTTCGAACAGTCGATCGACCCTATCTGCGAGGGGGCCCGAGAAATAGTAAAAGATATAAATGCAGCAACGTCAGGAGCTCGAGAAGTAGAGCAAGGCCGGTTTCGAAGGAAGTTATACCTGATGGTTGTCGGGATGTCGCTAGGTGGGCAGCGGGAGGCTGGATCTGTCCACACTAGGCAGCGAGGAAGAAGGGGTCGGAGGCCCTCCCTTGCTAGCGGTGCTTGGGAGAGAACGTCAAGGCAGGCTGATCGGGACGCGGCCAGCAGTGGGTAAGATCCGTAGCTGAGGACGACCGCGTGAAAGTTGCACCTTCTCACCCTCCCCGGCGGAGAGGATCCGGCTGGATCTGTGACCAGCGGTGAGAAGAGAGAGAGTGTGTGGCCACCGCTGTCGTGTTTAGATCTGGAGAGGCCGAGACAGTGTGAAGAGAGCAACACTAACAAGCAAGCGTGGACGCTCCTGCCTATATAGTGGAGTAGTACTAGTTTTCTTTTGTCTACCGGAGCCGGCTTGACCTCGTCAATGACTATCGAGAAGTCTTCATGCACGTGGCCCGGAGGCGCAGTTGTCGTCATTTTGATCTAAAGCGCCGGATTATAACATATAAAACGAAAAAATGCCACATGACAAGAAATCATAACCTCACTGCCCAAAGGAGACAACATGAATCCCGACGGACAAACTAGACGAGGAACAAAGCTCAAATTAAAGATAAACTCGTAGAAAAGGGGTCCGTCGATAGATGTCCTAATTAACATAGCCGGGTTGACCTAGATGGCAGCCGAGTAGTCACTGTTCGTGCATGTGCCCCCAATGACTAGCCCAACTCAGTTGTCGCTGTTTAACCCTCGCAGTGATCCGAAGCACATGACACCTAATTTTGCGAGATGACAAGAAACCTTTTTTTAGATTTCTCACCACAATTACATCCATGTACAACACAGCATGCACGATATGTAGATGATAGCCAATCCAGGCGTGTCTGCTGGAGTCTGGTCACATGCATGGACGAATTGATCTTCCATGTCTCGCAGGGATCGTCCAGGCACCAACGTAGTACAACACTTCTCTAGTACTATCGCTCGTCTCCCTCTTCTATTAAGTCACCCGACTTGCGGGGCCGGGGAGTGTGACTATGGTCGGTTCTCAATTGCCGTCCCACATGTGTGTGCAAACGCAATATGACGCGCGTTCCATTCGAAGAGCAGCGTGCCAGACCGACCGACCGTATGGGGTGCGATGCGAACGCGACGGGCGTGCTGTGTACTCCGTACATGTGTACTGTCGTTTTCTAGACGCTTTGCTCCATGGCGCAGGCGCAATCCGTGGATACAAAATTAGTATAATGTATACTATTTAAAAGTCAAGGGCGGGGCTTTTCCTGCGCGGTAGGCGGCGGGGCAGTTCCGCCTAGTCAGTTCAACAGAGACGCGAGAAGACGAGGGAGTAGGCTGCTGCAAACATAGGGTTGTGTGATTTGACAGCGAGTTACTGCTGGACAGGTGGGGCCCCGTGATTTGACTTGCCATTATCATTTTAACTACGGCGCTACGATCAGCGTGAGTCTCCTGATTCCTGACCACCTCCATGTAGGTGCCTCTCCCAATGCTCCATCATGTAGTAGAGGCTGGCTCTTGCGTGAGAGCCCACTTCTCCACTTTTTCCTTGCCTCTCTTTCCTCCACATATGCAAAAATTCCATGTAAAGTGCACTATTGTACATACTTGCTCCTACAGGTGCTTAAGCTTGCCACATAGGCATAAAGTCTGATGTGGCAAGTTAATCAAGAAGAGAGAGACTAGTTTGGTGACCCAAGGAAGAAATGGTGCTAAGCGCGTGTACCCAGGTGAAAAGACTATTTTGAGTCTATAGCTAATTAAATGAAGCAAACTTAGCAACACCATTTCATTGGAAGAGGTCACTCCTTGGCAAATGCAATAAATACTAGTACCCCCTGTGTCCCATAATATAAGAATGCTTTTGACACTACACTAGTGTCAAAAACATTCTTATATTATGGGACGGGGGGAGTACGAAGAAAGAGATAGAGAGGAGTAAAAAAATACACTTATAGCCAACCTTATAGCCAACCTTGTTGTAGTATGAGTGACTAAGTGATGACTATGTATGACATGCCAACATCAGATAGCCTAACACACCGTGTTAAATTTCCAAGGGCACGACCGCGCGAGCGACGCGACGGTCGTGGTAGGCGCGACCATGATACGGGCTGCTAGCAGCCCTTGGATCTGAGATCAAATGGTCGCATGCTAAGTTGCTAAAAATTTGCAGAATAACCCTCCAGGATAGGATATTCACCCATAGGTCTAGAATCATGCCATGCAACCGTTTGATCTCAGATCCAAGGGCTCTCGGAAGCCCGTATCATGGGAGAATGGAAAGCCACTACCCTGCAGTTCGCATGCTGGCAGTTCGCGACTACTCGTCCCCGCACGTCCTTCAATACTACGGCGGTTCGCTCCTAGTCGTCCCGTCCATTCACATTACGGAAGTTCCACTAATCCTAACCCTCCTCCCAAATCCATGGTGTCCCAAATCTCCATGATCAGCAGTGAGTACAAGGTTAGAACCATCACCGGTGATGAGTTTGACGTCATCTACACCCGTTCTTCCGCGATGGTGAAAGGATGCCTTTCTCGCTTCAGACGCATGTTCAAAGACTCAGATGATGAGTGGGTCGCTGGGCTAGATGTGGAGTACAACACAGTCCTAGGACGAGAGAAGGATCTAAAGGATGAAGAGAGGAAGAAGCCCATCGTGATCCAGGTTTGCGTGCATGATTTATGCTTGGTCTACCACATATTCCATGCCGACGTTGAGTGCTAGGATTTTCAAGACTTCGTCGAGAGCAACATAGTCAAATTCGTTACTGTAGACTTTGGTAACGACAAAGAAGTCCTGTGTCGAATAGACCTCGTTGTAGGCAACACCTTCGACCTCCAGAAGAATCGGCTGGTGCCCTCTCATCATCCTTCAATGCTGACCCTGGAAGGAGACATGGTTCATCCTTCGTACGGTAAACTGGAGAAACCTCCATACACGTTTCATCGTCATGCATGGCAGCGGAATGTACTAGATGAAGACCACATCCACTATGCTGCAATGGATGGCTACCTTTGCTTCAATATCTACAAGGGTTGGATGAAGAGCAACAACCAAGTGTGTGGTTCAAGCAAAGAAGTATCGTCCAAGAGGAAGAGGGACAAGGACGAAGTCGAGGACGTGGACGAGGACTCCGAGTAAGGTGGTAGTGTCATTGCTCATGGTGGTTCTAATGTCTACCGGAATAGTTGCAAAGTTTAATTTCAGGTGTGCTTAATTTAATTTGAGGGGTGTGTTGTGCTGAGCCCCAGCAGAACTATGTTATGCTTCTTCTCGTTACTTTAACTCTTCGGTATGTACATACTAGTATTATTACATTTCATCTTTTAGTTGGTATAGTACTACCACTCGTTTCTTCACATTATATACGTACAATATATATGGCCAACATCATATAGCCAGCAGTTTAGTTGTCAAAGAATTTCAGGGTGCTTAGTTTTGTCAAAGAATTCCAGGATGCTTAGAGGGTGCTTGGATCCAAGGGACTTATTTTAGTCTGACTAAAAATAGTCTCTTCAAGAGGCTAAAGTTCCAAGCACCCCTGACTAAAGAGGGGCTAAAACTAGTCTTGAGACTAAAAAATTTTAGTCAGGGGTACCCCTACTAAAATGTGGATTAGTCCTCTCTCTACTCATTTAACTCCTCTCCTTTAACACAGGCGAGTTCTGGATTGGAGGGTTTGGAGGATAATAAATGCTCATTAACTTGATTTTAGCCTTTTTAGTATTTGGATCCAAGCATGGGTGAGGCTAGCATGTTTTAGTCCCACTACTTTTAGTCATGGGACTAAAACGTATCCAAGCACCCTCTTAGTTTTATTTGAGGGGTGGGTTGTGCTGGACACCATTATCGTGACTAGCCTTTTTAATAGTACTATATGCATAATTTGGCGACGAGCTCTCTCTATATGTACCACCTTTTTTAATTTCAAGTTTTGCTCCATGGCGCAATCCATCGATACTACTGCTGTACAAAAGTATACACTTTTTAAAAGACTAGAGGGCGGGGCAGTCTAGCTTGGTGGGTTTCACGAGAGGCGAGGGCCTTTGTGATTTGACGGCTCATTACTGCTGGAAGGTGGGCCTTGTGATTTTACTGCTCGTATAAATGCACCGATGACCTGATCGAGGAGGAGCAAAGAACCATGCGGTATACTCAAGTTTTCCACCGGAGTAGTACTGCGACAGAGGAGCACGAAACACGGCATCCCAGTGCCATATGGCGATAAAAATGATCTAATTTGCTAGTCATCTCATTGTTAGCATTGTTCTATTCATTCCCTAAAAAAACCATTGTTCTATTCATGCCTCGCAGAGAACGTGACATGTGCGGCGAAACACCCGAAGGAAAAGATGAAACACAGGAGCAAAAGAAGAAGGAAGATTATCACCCCAAATGATCTAATTTGCCGCGGAGTCGTAACTGCTTTTTCATCGCCTCCACGACCTCCATCTCCTTGCGCGTCTCCTCCACCATCTTCTTCATTCTATCCATGACACGGGATTTCTCGAGGCGAGCCTTCATCATCTGTTCCACGGCCGCATTACGTACCTTGACAGCAGCCGGGTGCTCGATGCGGAGCTTCGCCAGCTCCTCCTTCTGTTCCATGACGAGGGCCTGCAGCATCTTCATCGAGAAACTACTATTCTCATGCAGCTTCTTCCAGTCGGCGTTCTTCTCCTTCAACAGATCGATCTCGTGGCAGAGCGTTACCTTGTCCTCCTGAAGTCGCAGGATTTCGTCGGTCGCCTTCTTCTCCGAGGCAATGCTCTTCTTCAGCAGCATCACCAAGCCGGCGGTCAACTCCCCTGCTGATTGAGCTCAGTGGGCATGTCGTCGAGGCTCTCCTTTAGCAACTCTATCAAGCCTTGGATGAACTCCTTCTGCTTATTGAGGTGCTTATTGAGCTGATCGGGCATGCCGTCGAGGGATAACGACTCCGGCTCCGCCGGCTCGGCATGTTCGCCTCCACGGCTAGGGCACTCCTGGGAGCCATCGCCTGCCCGTGAGAGATCTTTCGAGGTCTCTGCGTGGCGGTGAGCCCTCTCTCTTTTTTCCGCAGCCTTGGTTTCCGCTCCCTTGTTACGAGTAGTTCTCGACATAGAGCTCTGCTCACCGGCCATGGCAACGACGGACGAAGAAGAAGCACTTATTTGGAGGAAAGGTAGTAATTTTCGGTTAGGTAGTTCCCCTTTTTATAACCTAAGTACTAGCACTAGTACTAATACCTGCATAGTGGGAACACGTTCAGGTTTGGTACGTACTAGTAGGTGTCAGCAGGCTTTCGAATGTGATGGGAACAAGGTAAAGATTAATTGATGGTCTTGGTTTCGAGGCCCGAAACGGCTCCCGATGAGTTTAGCGGAACATAAATTTCAAGTACTACACTGCTCAAATGCATAAATATTATGTTACTGTCAAAAATTGGCACAAAATACAAAGGAGACCAATGGAAGTACTACTAGCAACCCACGATTTAACTACTCGCATGCGCGAAGTGGAGTAATAATGTCTTTCTTCCGCCCTCACGTCCACTCAATTTGCATGCGCTGTATTAATTGACCATCAATGAAGTGAATGACTTTACACGCGTCAAATTATCACATGGGGTGGATCTTGGTACAAAATTGCGGCCACCCGTGTACCCGCGTGTGCGTGCTAGGGAATGAGTGCGTGCGTGGCGTGCGTGCACATCTTCGCTTCGTGCATGTACCGCCAGTATGGCTCAGGGAGGACGAGTACATTCTTCTGGAACCAGCAGCACGTCACTGTGATCAATCCATGCAAGGAGGTCGCGACAACGCCTCCACATGTGCCATGTGGCTTCATGAACTGTAAGAGAGACACTGTGTAGCGTGCCATTGGTATTCTAATTTACGTGTTTTGCACATACTCGAAGTACTGGTAAGGTACACGTGCATTGCACGCATCAGATTTTGCAACCAAATTATGAATAAATACCACACTATAGCATGTAAGCTCTGAGTCATATATGCCTGATGTAGCCCTTCGTTTAATTCTTATAGTTCATCTCATTCAAAATCAATTAGTTTTTATAAAAAAAGCTAAGAACGCGGGAATAGGAAAAACATGGGATTATAGTGGAATGTCGTCTTGAATCCTACAGGATTGTACGAGTGTTTGATTGTGCATAGAAAAAATGCAGAATTCTTTCAAAGAGGTTTGAGTGGATGGGATGTTTCCTATGAAATCTAGTGCAAATGAATCATACGGAAAAATTCCTATGGTTTACAATCCTACGAATCAAACAACCAAGATAGGAAAAATTCCTAATGATTAGAATCCTCCAAAATTCCTTTGAGAATCGTTTGAATCAAAGAAGCCCTTAATCTATTATATGATTCATGGAATTGTGCATTGTAAAGCATAAAGTAAAAACAAATAATGGCAATTCAACTAGAAAAAAAGTTTGGGCAGTTATGATACGGAAGATTCTAGAACAAAAGAGAACCACTATTGTTTTGAGGTTTGTGCATTATGCTTAAGTTCAACCATGGAGTCTGCTAGATTGTACATGTGGAAAAATCCGGTGGGGGGCTAGAAGATGGTGCGAGGGGCCGAGTGGAGGGAGACTATCAAGGAATGCACAAGTGCGAGATCGATATTTAGAGAGAGGGGTGAACACGTGCGCTGTTGCGCGCAGTGGCGGAGCCATGAAAAATAAATGAGCTAGGGAGCCAAGCATTGCTAATCCTTTACAAGGAGGGTCAATTCATGAACTTAAACCATTTTTAGCAGCAATTGTCTAATGATCACATTCATATTAGCCTCGATATATAGTGATGTTAGGGGGGGCAGGGCCCATACTGCCCCCTGTCTTCGCCATTGTGCATGCGTCTAAGAGATGAAGCAGAAGGCATAGATGATGAGAGGGGGACATTGGATATATAATTAATGTGGGTGTATTAGCTATATATGTTAATCCTATATAGAGAGGTATAGATTGATCGATGTGGACGTGGGAAAGAGGGTGAGACCTCACTGGATATATCAATTTATCGGTTTATGTGGAAAACTATGAAAGACCTAGCTATATACACACATACATAGAGGAACATCGATCGTGGCGCATGCACGCGTGAGAGATAAAGAATGCCCGATATGATGGAGAGGGGGATGTGTGTGGGTGTGTGCCTTCATGGGAGACCGACCCGAAGAAAAAGATTGCATGCGTGCGATGGATAATGCCGACTGGTAGTGTGTGTGCATGCATGCTCCAGAGAAAGTTAGTGGTACAATTATAAAGAGAAGACTATTGTGTGGGTGTAAAAGAATAGGTGAGGTCATAATCAATGTAAAGTTGAATTCAAATATTTGAATAAGAGATCCTGATGTTTGAAACCCATGCATGCATGAATATAAAGGAGATCTGCACGGTGTGGTTTGGAAACGAGCATGTTGTAATGTATACACATTGAACAAGGTCAGGCTGATTTGAATTTGAGATACTGATGGCAGACATCATTTGGCCACGTCGCATACGTGCATGGACACACTATTCTAATTGGAGATGATGGGCGGCTTTCGCATCACATATCTATATCTATACCCCTATATATATATATATATATATATATGTATATATTATATTTTTTTATATTGTATGCGGGTAACTTTAACTCTAAAAGATGGTCATTGGATGAGGCGAATCCGATGGTCCAAAGATGGCAAATTTGAGCACTACTGGCCGTTGGATATCATCTAGATTCCACCAGATTTCGCCACATGTATAATCTAGAAGACTCCATGTTGAACTTAAGCATAATGCACAAACATCAAAACACAAGCACATCTTATTTGTTCTAGAATCTTCCATATCATATTTGCCCAAATGTTTTTCTACATGATTTGCCATTATTTGTTTTTACTTTATGTCTTACACGCACAATTCCATGAATCTTAAAATAGATTAGCTTTCTTATAAAAACTAGATGATTTTGAATGAATTGAACTATAAGAATTAAACGAACATCTACATCATGCATATATGACTCAAAGCTTGCATGCTATAATGTGGTATTTATTCATAATTTGGTTACCAAATCTCATGCGTGCAATGCATGTGTACCTTACTCTAGTCTAAATGGTGTTTGTGTGTGTGTTGTGCGTGTTGAGGTGCAAATTGTCTTTTTTTGGTACATGTTAAGCTTGTTCTTCTGAAATTTCAAGCCGCGCCTTGTTATGCCGAAAATTCAAGCTAGCGTCTCCGTCTATCTTGCTGCGAAACTCTCGCCTCTTCAACCCGCGCCTTGTTAGCCCGAAATATTTAAGATATATCTTTGTCTCATTGTGCTTCGACAACTCCCTCCATCTCAACCCGCGCCTTGCTATTCCGAAATTACAACGCGCGCGAAAACTCCCACCTCCTGTGAAATCCCGACACGTGAAATGCCCGTGGTACCCCTGAACCGAAAGAACCGCCTCAAATCGGTGGGGGTATTTTCGTAACTTACCCCACATTTCGGACAAGCACATCTCTAAGCCATGGTTCCCCACTGACATCCCATCCGCCCACCCATTCGTACACCGAGGCCACAAAAATCCATGACGAAACCCCACACCCTGCTCCGTCCGCCACCCAGTCAGAGCCTCTCCCCCGACGACGTCGTCCACGGCAACACCTCGACGTCCCTCATCCACCATACCAGATGAGGATCCTCGTCGATCTCATCGTCCCGCCAGTTCAGCCACCCCGTCCTCCACCTCTAAGGAGTTGCCCCGACGTTCCCCTCATCTTTTGCGCCACCTCCATTCCCACACCGCCGTCTTCACCTACACCACCAGAAGAGCATTATCATCACCTTTTCCTCGGATGAAGCTGTGGCCTAATCGGCGCCACCAAAGAGGTTGTACACTAATCGCCGCATTTTCTTCTTGATTCGATCTCACGGTGCTGCCGGCGCTCGGTCCCGAGCCGACACGGCACAGCTCCATCCACGGCGATGTCGCCGGCCACTTCCTCCATGGCGTCGCTCCCTCGGCGGCGACGTCCACATCAGTAGGAGCTGTTGCTGCTTTAGCTCTCGCTCGTTCTTCTGCTCTACTCTTGCTCTCGGTCCCCTGCCTGGTTTTCTCTTGCTATTGCTCTTGCTCGCGCTGCTGCTCTCGCTCTTGCTCTTGCTTGCGATGCCGCTCCAATTTAGCTACACTTCAGTCGACTGAATTAACTTTTGGGTCAGTCGATTTTCAAGGGGTGGGGGGGCTCGCCAGGGTGAAGGAAGACCTAGCCGCAGCGGGGAGGGGGCTCACCGGAGAGGTACCCAACTATCTATCTTAGTGTTCAGGATGGGGGTGGTGGTCGCCGGCGATGGCGGGGTGTTGGCGGGGCAGTGGCGTGGGAATCGCT
>NC_041389.1:497205762-497239334 GCF_002162155.2 Triticum dicoccoides
GTTCAGGATGGGGGCGGTGGTCGCCGTCGGTGGCGGGGCGTTGGCGGGGCGGTGGCGTGGGGATCGCCGGAGAAAAAGCTCGGCACAGGTGGGCCTAGAGGGATGGCCAGGGCGGCGGCGGACCGGCGGTGGGGAGTGTTTTCGGGGCGGGCGGGGCGGCGCACCGCCGGCCGCGGGCGGCGGGGGGCTGCTGTTTGGCCGGTGGTGGCTGGCGGCTCAGGGGGGTGGAGGTTGAAGATGAACCACATGCCCTTGATTTCGTATCCAACGGCTGCAAAATCGACTGACCAGAGATGAAAAAGTCAGTCGACCGACGTGTAGCCTCACCTTGCTAGTGCGTTCAGTTTCGACAGCAAAATTCAGTTTCGACAGTTAAGTTCAGTTTCGACAGTTAAGTTCAGTTTTGACAGTTAAATTCAGTTTCGACAGTTAAGTTCAGAGATGAGTGGCTGATATATTTTACATCTAGCACTTTGTGGTTATGTATTTTACATCATGTATTGGAGATGCTATTAGAATTCCACTCAGGTTAACGTTGTTCGTTGTCTCTCTTGTCCTGCTTCAGCCTCGGCGTCGTAAAACTCACCGGAGCTTCTCCAACGTCGAAACCCTCCATCACAACGGAGCAGTACCTCGGGCTCCATCTCCAGATGCCTAAGATCTTCTTCCCCTCCTCCGACAGCCAAGTCAGCCGGAGCATCCTCACCGGCCAACCCAATCACGCTGAGATCGACATGGCTTCGCCAAAGAGGTTGTACACTTGTTGCATCTCTTTTTTACTCTACATGTTATATATATTGTCCACTGAGCACTCGTAGTAACGGGAAATACGATTATTTTATCCTACTATATGACAAGCAGTGAGGTACCAGGCAACTTAGCTATCCGTGATGGACTCTCTTGAACGCCATCATTATTTATCTCTGCGCGTTTGAGCTGTGCATTTATCGATGGACCTGGGAGTTGAGCTAGTATGGCAGTGGCCTGGGTCCAAAGTAATAGAAGTAGCACAAAAACATTTTTTAGTGTAGAATTTTCCTTGCTCAAGCCTACTAGAATCGCCAGTTCTTGAAAGGAAAATTGAATGAAAAACATCGGAATTGGAAAGTTTCCTATGGTACTACTTTTCATGAATTTGGTGCAAAGGAATGGAGCAAAGGAAAACTGTAGGATTTGTTCCTTTAGTGTCTCCTTGAAAGAAAAACCGTAGGAATTCTAATTTCCACTTCTCCTCCTTTTCATATTCCTATTCATCAAGCACAAGACTAAGAGATAGTAGCATAATAGCATTATAACCGTACATTTTCTTGTGGTTTGACTTAATCTCACCATGCTTTTTTGCATCCTGTGATCCTCCAATTGTTGTGAATCAAACACCCAGATTGGTAGAAATCCTGTGTTTTTAAAGTCTCTATTTTGCACGTGCATTCCTATCTTATTCCTGTCTATTTCCTATCCCTGCATTGTTAGAATCCTCAAATTCAAACAAGCCCTTACTCAATTACTTCTGTTACAGATATGTGTCAAAGAAAACCTTGTGTGGTTTGTCCTGCTCCTACGGCACTGTGTTCCACCCCAGCTCAACTGCTACAACGACGGAAGGGTTCACCACAGCAGGGATCCGCTCTCCAGACTGTCTTTCGCCGCCTCAGATCTTCTTCCCCGCCGCCGGGAGCCACGACAACTACATTACCATCATCAACTGAGCAGATGACCATGAGGAGTACACGGGTCCGCAAGAGAGGTCGCACTCTTTCATGTCTGCTTACATTATGCGTCGCTTAATATGATGACATGCTACATTGTCGTCGTGTTCACCTATTAGACTCCGAGTCAGGTCCAAACTAATGCTGAAACTTGAGTTTTTAAATGGTTGTGGGGTACATATTGGGGCAGCAATCAATACTATATGTCTACTATCTGGTTAATCTCCGGTGTCTACTATGAGTTTCATGTTGGGTGCAAATAAACATTAAAGGAGCCATTATCTGTATTTTTTAACTAAAGCTATTATCTGCCTGCTATCATTGGTTTTGGGTCTATCCACAGTTTGCTACCATCACTCTGGATTTGTGCATGCTCTCCTTACATAATCTCACTATGTTTTATTCCTATGCATGCCAGTTATTGTACACAATGGAACTGATCATGTAGAGCAAAAGAGACGAGCCTTGCGTGGCAATAAAATTTCATGCAGACGTCGTTCCATGGTGGGCGCAAAGGCAGCCCCCCTCCACCCATTTCGGATCGTAATCAAGAGGAAGATAACTGTTCTGAGGGGGATTCAGAAGGAGAAGACCACTCCTATTTACCCCATGAGGTCTTCGCTCTAACTTGGCATGCTGATGTTGGTAATATCATGCATATGGTGCCTTGCATTTCTTACTGTATACATTAAAGATGTCATCTGCTTAGTTTAGACATGCTTTGTGTCAATGCCATCTGTTTAGTTTCTTTATCGTATATGTGAATCATGCAATGCCATCTTGTCTAGCCAGGCATCATATATGTGAATTTTGCAATGCCACCCTGGTTAGCCAGTCATCTTATATGTGAATTATATCATGCCATCATTTTTTTATTACGTGTTAAATTTGTCAACAATTTTAGTACATTCAATTACTCTTCATGTGCATCAGCCATTCGTCACGGTCATGGAAAAATCTGGAGTGGAAACAAGGTCTTCAGAGAAGACAATGCTATCTGACGAAGCGCATGTCTTGCTGGTTACCGATAGCTCCTCAGAGGAGGATTCAGAGATAGATGACCAATCATATCCCCCCCCCCCCGAGGTGCATGCCCTAACTTGGCAGGGTTATGTTGCTCATATCTTGCGTATGGTATCTTGCATTGCTATGTCATTTGCTTAGTTTAGACATGCTTTGTGTGAATGCCACATGTTTAGTGTCTAATTACCATATATGTGAATTATGCAATGCCATCTTGTTGCAAGCCATTATATATGTGAATTATGCAATGTTATCTTGTTGCAAGGCATTATGTATGTGAATTATGCAATGCCATGTTGTTTAGGCAAGCGTCATATATGTGAATTATATCATGCCGTCCTTTTTTGTATTTCTCATTGCTTTTGTCGACAATGTTTGTATATTCAACTGCTCTTCCTATGCATCAGCCATTTGAATTGGTGATGGAGAAATCTGGAGTGAAAAAAAAGGTCTTCAGAGCAGACAATGCTACCTGCTGAAGTAGATATCTTGCTGGTTATAGATAGCTCTTCAGAGGAGGATTCAGAGGCAGATGACCAGTCCTATTATCCCCCTGAGGTGTATGCTCAAACTTGGCAGGGTTATATTACTCATATAATGCATATGTTGTATTGCAATGCTTAGTTTTTACATCATATACACAATATTGAATGCCATCTCCTTAGTTGACACATCATATATGCGATTGCCCTCTGCTCACTTCCTTAGTATATAAATCATATATTTGAATTATGTCATGCCATGATGTTTACATAGACAACATGTATCTGAATTATGGCATGCCAACCCATTTTCTAAAGACATAATATAGTTATATCATCTCATCCTGTTTACATAGTCATCATATTTTAAATTATGCCATTCTATCCGTGAATTATATCATGCCATCATGTTTCCATCGACGGCATGTTTGTGATTTATGGCATGCCAACCACTTTAATAGACACATCGTATAGTTATATCATGTCATCCTATTTACATAGTCATCATATTCTGAAGTATGTCATTCTATCCTATTTAGTTAGCCATCATACATGTGAAATTGTGTCATGCTATCCTGTTTAATTAGCCATCATATATGTGAAATTATGTCTTGCTATTCTGCTTGCTTAGACAACATAAATGTGAATTATTTCATGCCCTGTTTTCTTCCCTACTATCCATTGCACCTGTCTATCTTACAATGTCTATACATTCAATTACTTTTCTTTTTCATCAGCCATTTCAATTGGAGGGAGTGATGGCAGTATCTGTGGGAGTAAAAACATGGTCTTCAGAAAAGATTGTGCTACCTGTCGATGTAGATAGAACCACGGTTGTACTTGCCCAAGAACCAGCCCCACCACACATAACCCACACTAATGCAGATTGTACCCCTACCCAGTTGGACAGAGAACCAGCTACACCCCTTCTAACCCCAACCCTAGCAGATAGACACCCAGTTCCCGTTGACACAGCACCGTCTCCACCATAGAGCACCCAAACACGAGCAGTTAGTAAGGCAACTGCAGTGCCCAAATCACGAGGACCACCACTCCGAACCCGAAGTCAACGCTTAAAGCAGAAGAAGAATTGTTCTTAGGTCAGGTTCCGTAGCTATGGTTCATACTACTTTGCTCTTGCATCACTGTATTTACTGATACCAACTAATTTCAAATTGGAAGGATGCAATTGAAACTCCAATGGTGCAACATGTATGTTTTAAACCTGTTTCTTCAACGTGTTTGGTTGTTTGCTGTTGTAACTTTCTCTATGCTGATTTCAGTTTCAATTGAATAAACAATTATGTTCTCATGCCATGCACATTACAAGTGTTCTTATTGCTGTGTAGTTCCCACACTTATATTCTATCTATGCTGCTTTGTCTTAAATAGATATGATTCGAACTGTATCTATCTTGATTTGGCAACATAAACCAGAATGATATAGACCATACAGTGACCATACTACATAGATATATGTTTGTTTCATGCTGTTATCCTGTCCCCCTTACTACTGAACTGGTTTACCAAAATGAGTTTCATATACTACATTGTAAACCTGAGATGTGTTTGTTTGTTTCTCTTTTAGAATGCGGATAAAATATTGGAGAAGAGTACCCAGTTATGCAATGGTAAAGGAAGTAATGCAGATAAGGTTCAAGATAGTGAGACATCCCTGTTGGTCTCCAAGAAAGTTGATAAAAACTATATTGAAGACACTGAGACAACCCCAAAGTCCTGTCTTGATGTAGTGTTCGAGTTACTGGCTACCACTGCTGGCACCAGCTCTTCGAACTCGTTTCCTGAATCAGTTCGGCTTCTTGAGTCTCAACTTCAAGTTGAAAGACATCGATCAGATGTTATGCGACAGGAAGCCGAAGGACTGAGGAAGTCCCTGGAGAATTCAGATGCATACTTTCTGGTGCAACAGCAAGCGCTGGAGGACTTAAGCGCCAAACAAGAGAAAGTTAATAAGCTTCCTAAGCATCTTGCCAGCATTATGGGTACCCAGGATATTGTTTCTTGAGCTCTTCTGAAGTGGTTTCAGTTCTGGACTTGTTTTGCTGCAGCGTTTATATGCTGCTGTGTTCCCTATATTTGCACTCGTGGCGAACTTTGATGCCCAGTGGATGTAATATGTTTAATAGCCGTGATAGCCTAGTGTAAGTTGCTTGCTTATTTATTTACTTGTTGTCTTGTTTATTTGTTTTCTTGTAGTCAGTGCAGTTCTTTTTCTACGGTCTGCTAGTGGCTGCAATAACCTATTTTTTTAAACTAGGCCAAATGACAATGGGCTAATATTTACTGTAGTGACACTGGGCCTCCTACGGGCTGTAGAAACAGTAGGCCTTCTACGGGCCGTATAAACAGTGGGCCTTCTATGGGCCGTAGAAACAGTGGGCCTTTTACGGGCCGTATAAACAATGGGCCTTCTACGGGCCATAGAAACTATGGGCCTTCTACGGGTCGTATCATCAATGGGCCTTATACGGGTCGTATGACCGATTGGCCAAACATGGGCCAAACAGACCGCATTCAGGCCGTAAACGGGCTAGAGTTGGAATCGTCCGTTCATGGGCCGAACATAACGGGCCATCATTAATAGGCCGTATTTGATGACGCTATGAAAACGGCCCAACATATTAACGGGCCACAAATGGGCCGACTGTAACCACGGGCTGAATTTGGCCCACAAGCAGAAAATGATAGTAACGGGCCGTAAGTAAACGAATGATGGAAAATAGCCCAAGAATAAATGGGCTCTGAGAAGGCCGAAAGATAACATGGGCTAGAAACGGCCCAACGGAATAACGGGCCGTTAATGGGTATAAAGTGATACACTGTTCTTTACGGGCCAGTTTCACCACGGGTCGTTAATGGGTGTAAAGTGATACACTGTTCATTACGGGCCAGTTTCACCACGGGCTGTTAATAGGCCAAGAGTTACATGGGGCCTCATATGGGCCGAAAGAGGTCATGGGCCATACATGGGCCAGAAGTGAAAATGGGCTGGAATCATATTGGATGGCCCAGATGAAACTACTGGGCCTCATTCGAATAGGGCGTAACGGGCCTTGGGTTAGAGGGCTGTAAATGGGCTATATGCGAACAGGCCGTTAAAAGGCTTTCCATGGGCCGGCCCGCCACCTTTTGAGAAAGTCAAACGGGCCGGCCTTTTCATAGGAATGGGCCTCTGTTGGGCCGTGCCACGTATTGACGTATCATAGGCGCCTTCTGTCCAATGAGTGGATGGCATCTGTCCTAGCGATGAGCCGACACGTGTTTCCTCCAGCCAATGATGATTTTACACATGGAAAATCCCCATTGGTCGGGTCTGTTAACGGGTTATCGGATCCAAAACCCGACCAGATAGCTTAATGGCGTTCCGTTACGGTGGATGCCACGTGTCGGTCACCCTTGACAAAAGAATTATGTGACGCGCGATTTATCGTCATGGAAGTGGACACTTCCGTGATGATAATTTTGGTAATGTCATGGAACACTTCTACGATAGCACATGTATGACTATCTTGATTCTGTCATAAAATCGTCATGGATGTACATGCATGACAGAAAACGCGATGTACTGTGACAAACACGTATCATCACAGAAGTGTATTTTTTTGTAGTGAGAGCCACTGGTCAAGGCGTGTGCTCTTAAGAAGATGGCAGATCTATTTAGGAGGTGGAAGAATGAGTTGAAATCAAAGTTTGTCGATAAAGGGAAGACTCCAGAATTCACCGGCCGATTTGAGAAGATAAGAGATCACTGGCCTGCATTTGTGGCCTACAAGACATCGGACAAGAGTAAGAAAATGTCAGAGACAAACAAGATAAATGCTACAAAGAAGCAGTATCACCATGGCACGGGGTTAGGTGGCTACCTCAAAACCCGGACATTGTGGGACGAAGCTGAGAATGACCTGCTTGCTAAAGGGGTCGAACCAGAGACATTGAACTAACCAGACCATTCAACGACTTGGTTCTTCGGGGTTGGGGAACTTTGGACCCTAAAACAGGGGAGTGCCGTTGGACGGACGAGCAACTTGCAATACCTGTCAAGAAGCTTCAGAAGTATATCACCGCAGCGTGGGAAGGGGCGTTCATTCTCGAAGGGAGAAGGACGAGCTAACTGAGGCCCTCGGGAATCCTGAGCACCCTGGATGAACACGAGGCACACCAGGCTCCGTTCCGTGGGTGGTTAGGTTTCCCGGTGCAGGTGGTTACAAAAGCCGGGAGAGAAGGAGAAAAGCGGAGCTGAGCGAAATGTAGAAGCTCAATGCAAGACTACAAAAGCTAGAGGAACTTGCAGCTGTCGGCCAACCATCTCAGTAGCACGAAGCTACCCCACCATCTCTGCGGATAAGCAGCGTGGCTTCCATGGAGCTTGTTCAGCCTGACTTCACGGCTCCTAGCTACCCCGTGGATACTATCATGGAGGCTCAACATTGCGAGCTTATGACGAAATGGCAGAACCTCACTTTGAAGGTGGCTGTCGGCTCTATTGCACCTCCTCAACCCGACGTAACTTTTCACTGTCATCCGATTCTACATGGCTATGCTGTTGTGATGGTGGATCAAGTAATGGAGGGATTTGAGGAGCTCGAGCTTGACCACCCTACAGGTGAAGGGGAGAATCAGCTAGTTTATGCTCCGAGGACTACATGTCTATGGAGGAAGGAGTACATCAAGCTTCCAAATTGGACGCCTCCTCCTCCTCCGGCAAGTCAGGGCACTCCGCCTACTCCTCCTCCGGTAAGTGATCAGGGCACTATGCCTACTTATCCGCCTCCTCCGGCACGTGAGGCCACTCCACCTCCTCCTTCGCCTGCTCCAGCACATCAGAGCACTCCGCCTCCTTCTCCGCCCCGTCAGCAATGGCGGAAGACATCCGCCGCCGCTCCAGCTCCTCCGGCGCGTCGGAGCACTCCGCCTCGTAAGCAACGATGGAAGAGAGACGTCGCCGCTCCGACGGCTAGCAGTACAAGCAGAGGCGGGAGACAATTCAAATACGGTCCATCTCTCAACACTCCGGAAAAGTTACCATACGAGAGGACTGAGAAGGAAAACGCGGAGATCTGTGCAGCCGAAGTGAGGGAATTTTTTGCAAAGAAACCTCCACCTCGAAAGGAGAAGATAGATCCGGTGAAAGCGAAGCGCACTATCGATGCTCTGAAGCGACCACCACCGCCTCCATCGGATTCCAACTATGCCCGCTTTCTTAAAAAGACATATGAAGATGCACGGCGGTCGGGAACTACTTCCAGTGATAAAAGGTTAGCAGAACGGAGAAGTAGGAAAGAATTCCCCAGCTCGGCGAACAGGCAAACCAACCGTACCCCCGCTCAAGGTGTCTAGCAATATCGTCGCTAATCTGCCGGGGATGGTGCCCGGTACCAATCCTGCCGATTACCTAAGCGATGATATAGTGTTTGAAACAATGGAGGTGGACGAATTCAGATACCAGTACGGGAAGCCTCTCATCGAACCTGGTCATCCTCCTCAAACAACGATGATGCGAAGATTCCATGAATGGTACATGAAAACCTGCAAGGAGTCTGGGAAGGATACTTTGCCACTAAGAATTAAAGAGGAACATGACCTTGTTGGAATGGATGTGTTATCTGTTAAATTTGATGAGTTCTTCCAGTTATACAATCAAAAGGCCCTCGATAAAACACTCACAACTTGCTACTGTATGTAAGTACTACTTTTGTAATTAAGTCTCTGTATATAGCTCAGCTCTTTCATTGCATGTTTATATATAATTATCCTCAGTATATTATGAAGATTGAAGATCGTCGAATGCAGAAAAGCACAAATCTATGACATTGGGTTCATTAACCCAAATGTCATACATGAATGGACGGTTCAAAAGAATATCACAGAAACCGAGGACAACTTGCTACAATCGTTGCTCAAAAATCAAAACAAAGATAAAATACTCTTTTCTTACAACTTCAAGTGAGTGTTACTGTCTTGTGCATATTCGGTTTCCCTTATTACTCGAGGTTATAGTAATGTAATTGATGATTTATGCATGCATCCGCACGTTCCACTTTATTCTCCTAGAGATTAAGCTTGAGCGGGGAGTAGTAACTGTCTTAGACTCGAGACGAAAAGATCCCGGGGACTATGCGGACATGACTGAAATGCTCCAGAAGTAAGTTCAATCGATCATTGTTGCACCATATCAGCTCCTTTGTTCATTTCCTGATATCAAGTAATTACTTTCTTTATCTTGTAGGGTTTGGAAAGAGTTCATGATACGTCTCCAACGTATCTATAATTTTTGATTGTTCCATGCTATTATATTATCTGTTTTGGATGTTTAATGGGCTTTATTATGCACTTTTATATTATTTTTGGGACTAACCAACTAACCAAAGGCCCAGTGCAAATTGCTATTTTTTTGCCTATTTCAGTGTTTCGCAGAAAAGGAATATCAAACCGAGTCCAAACGGAATGAAACCTTCGAGAGAGTTATTATTGGAACAAACGCAATACAGGATACTTGGAGTGGACGTTAAGGAAACAACAAGGTGGCCACGAGGTAGGGAGGCGTGCCCAGGGCGTAGGCGTGCCCCCATCCTCGTGGGCCCCTCGTGGCTCCACCGACCTACTTCTTTCGCCTATATATACTCATATACCCCAAAAACATCCAAGAGAACCACGAAACCCTATTTCCACCGCCGCAACCTTCTGTACCTGTGAGATCCCATCTTGGGGCCTTTTCCGGCGCTCTGGCGGAGGGGGAATCGATCACGGAGGGCTTCTACATCAACACCATAGCCTCTCCGATGATGTGTGAGTAGTTTACCATAGACCTTCGGGTCCATAGTTATTAGCTAGATGGCTTCTTGTCTCTCTTTGGATCTCAATAACAAAGTTCTCCTTGATTCTCTTGGAAATCTATTCGATGTAATTCTTTTTGCAGTGTGTTTGTTGAGATCCGATGAATTGTGGGTTTATGGTCAAGATTATCTATGAACAATATGTGTTCTTCTATGAATTCTTATATGTATGATTTGATATCTTTGTAAGTCTCTTCGAATTATCAGTTTGGTTTGGCCTACTAGATTGATCTTTCTTGCAATGGAAGAAGTGCTTAGCTTTGGGTTCAATCTTGCGGTGTCCTTTCCAAGTGACAGCAGGGGCAGCAAGGCACGTATTGTATTGTTGCCATCGAGGATAAAAAGATGGGGTTTATATCATATTGCTTGAGTTTATCCCTCTACATCATGTCATCTTGCCTAATGTGTTACTCTGTTCTTATGAACTTCATACTCTAGATGCATGCTGGTAGTGGTCGATGTGTGGAGAAATAGTAGTAGATGCAGAATCGTTTCGGTCTACTTGTCGTGGGCGTGATGCCTATATACATGATCATGCCTAGATATTCTCATAACTTATGCACTTTTATATCAATTGATCGATAGTAATTTGTTCACCCACCGTAGATTATGCTATCTTGAGAGAAGCCGCTAGTGAAACCTATGGCCCCCGGGTCTATCTTCCATCATATTATTTTCCTATCAATTTACTATTTCTGCCACCGTTTATTTTGCAATCTTTAATTTCCAATCTATATCATAAAAATACCAGAAATATTTATCTTATTATCTCTATCAGATCTCACTTTTGCAAGTGGCCGTGCAGGGATTGACAACCCCTTTATCGCGTTGGTTGCAAGGTTCTTAGTTGTTTGTGTAGGTACAAGGCGACTTGCGTGTAACCTCCTACCGGATTGATACCTTGGTTGTCAAAAAACTGAGGGAAATACTTACACTACTTTGCTGCATCACCCTTTCCTCTTCAAGGGAAAACCAACGCATGCTCAAGAGGTGGCAAGAAGGATTTCTGGCACCATTGTCGGGGAGGCTTACGCCAAGTCAAGTCAAGATTTGATCTCCCAGCAATTAGCCATTTCTGGCACCGCTGCCGGGGAGATCTACGACAAGTCAAGACATACCAAGTACCCATCACAAACTCTTATCCCTCGCATTACATTATTTGTCATTTGCCTCTCGTTTTCCTCTCCCCCACTTCACCCTTGCCGTTTTATTCACCCTTCTTCTGTTCGTCTTTTCATTTGCTTTGATGTCTTACTTGGCTCGTTTGCTCGTTTGGTTGGAATAGTTGTTTATTTTTTGCTAAACGGAGAACCTAAGATTTATGGATCCTCATTCACTAGCTAATCTTTTTAAGAGAGATCCAATTATGATGAACCAATTGCTAGTGAGTTTTGTGCACTAGATTATCTTTATAAGGTTTTGCTTGAAATTAGTGAATCTGAAAAATGTGATTAAGTGATTTATGAAGTGATTCACGATAGATCTTTGAATAAAAAGCATGATTGCAATGATGTTATTATAAATTCTATTAATGTCAATTGTGTTACTGATATGCAAAACCCTAAGCCTGGGGATGCTAAGTTTGCTATGTCTACTACTTGTTGCAATGATCATGATTGGGGTGATTCTTCTTATGATCTAGAAAATTTATTTAAGCCCCATGATGAATATGAGATTTATAATAATTTTTGCAATAGTATTGAAAGTGGGTTTGGAAGAGTTTCAAGTTTAGATCCCACATATTTCGATAATGTTCAATCTTATGAAGTTTTTGATAAAAGTGGGTTTGGAGAGGTCATGACTTTAGTTTATGTTATTCCCTGGAAGAGTGTCAACTTTGCATGCATGTGGATCATCTAGAGAATATGTTATGTGATAGCTATATTGTTGAATTTGAATATGATCTTACATGTAATTATTATGAGAGAGGAAAATATGGTTGTAGAAGTTTTCATGTTACTAAATTACCTCTCTTCATGTTGAGATTGCGATGTCACTTTCTTCTTCCTTGCATATGCTAGTTTTTGCTTGCCTTGCAAATTTGTTTGCTTATAATATGCCCATGCATAGGAAGTATGTTAGACTTAGATGTGTTTGTCACGTGTTTTATGATGTTCTCTTTGCGCTTCAAATCTTGTCTTTCATGTGAGCATCATTAAAATTATCAATGCCTAGCTAAAAGGCTTTAAAGAAAAGCGCTTGTTGGGAGACAACCCAATATTTTTCCTTGCTTTTATTTAATAAATAATTCATCTAGATTCTATTTAGATGTGGTTTTATGTTTTAAATTTGTTTTTGTGCCAAGTAGAACCTTAGGGAAGACTTGGGTGGAGTCTTTACGATCTTGCTATAAAAACCAGAAACTTTAGCGCTCACGAGATTAGCTGCCATTTTTTACTAGAGAGTGCTTTTAGGTTGATTATTTTTGTAGATGTTTAATAGATAAATTACTCACGTCCGCCAATTTGTTTCAGAATTTTTGGAGTTCCAGAAGTATATGTTTGATACATACAGACTGTTCTGTTTTTGACAGATTCTGTGTTTTGTGTGTTGTTTCCTTATTTTGATGAATCTATGGCTAGTATCGGGGGGTATGAACCATATAGAAGTTGGAATATAGTAGGTTTAACACCAATATAAATAAATAATGAGTTCATTACAGTACCTTAAAGTGGTGGTTTGTTTTCTTTCTATAACGGAGCTCATGAGATTTTCTGTTGAGTTTTGTGTTGTGAAGTTTTCAAATTTTAGGTAAAGATTTGATGGATTATGGAATAAGGAGTGGCAATGGCCTAAGCTTGGGGATGCCCAAGGCACCCCAAGGTAAAATTCAAGGACAACCAAAAGCAGGCATCCCCTCTTTCGTCTTCGTCCATCGGTAACTTTACTTGATGCTATATTTTTATTCACCAATGATATTTGTTTTTCTTGGAGCGTCTTGTATGATTTGAGTCTTTGCTTTTTAGTTTACCACAATCATCCTTGTTGTACAAAACTTTTGGGAGAGACACACATAAATCAGAATTTATTAGAATACTCTATGTGCTTCACTTGTATCTTTTGAGTTAGATAATTTTGCTCTAGTGCTTCACTTATATCTTTTTAGAGCACGGTGGTGGTTCTATTTTATAGAAATTATTGATATATCTACATCATGTGATATCAATGAGTCTCTCAAAGCTATAAGAATTTCCATTGATGAGTGCAAAGAAAGATCCCCTAGGATGCGTGCTAAAAAAGGATTGCTTTATGAAAGCGTGTTCTTCTAGTTTTCATGATAATAAGGATGAAGATCTAAAAGTGGTTGATGTGTACCCTATTAAATCTTTGTTTTGCAATATGAATCTTGATAATGATGGCACTGGAGATGAGTCAACTTTAGTTAAAATACGTCCCAATGATTCGGAGTTTTTAGTTCTTGGTGCAAAAATTGGTAAAAGTGGGATTGAAGAGGTCAAAAATTTACATAGCAATGAACCCACTATTTTGGATTTCAAGGAATTTAATTATGATAATTGTTCTTTAATAGATTTTATTTCCTTGTTGCAAGCCATGTTAAATTCTCCTCATGCTTATGATCAAAATAAAGCTTTTACTAAACAGATCGTTGATGCTTTAATGCAATCTTATGAAGAAAAGCTTGAATTAGAAGTCTCTATCCCTGGAAAACTTTATGGTGAGTGGGAACCTACTATTAAATTAAGATTAAAGATCACGAATGCTATGCTTTGTGTGATTTGGGTGCTAGTGTTTCCACGATTCCAAAAACTTTGTGTGATGTGTTAGGTTTCTGTGAATTTGAAGATTGTTCTTTAAACTTGCATCCGCGGATTCCGCCATTAAGAAACCTATGGGAAGGATTAATGATGTTCTTATTGTTGCAAATAGGAATTATGTGCCCGTAGATTTTATTGTTCTTGATATAGATTGCAATCCTACATGTCCTATTATTCTTGGTAGACCTTTCCTTAGAACGATTGGTGCAATTATTGATATGAAAGAAGGAAATATTAGATTCCAATTTCCGTTAAGGAAAGGCATGGAACACTTTCATAGGAAGAAAATTAAATTATCTTATGAATCTATTATGAGAGCCACTTATGAATTGCATACCAAAGATGGCAATACCTAGATCTATTCTTGTTTTTATGCCTAGCTAGGGGCGTTAAACGATAGCGCTTGTTGGGAGGCAACCCAATTTTTTTTATTCCTTGCTTTATACTTCTGTTTAGTAATAAATAATTCATCTAGCATCTGGTTAGATGTGGTTTTGTAGCGACCAAACCTCAAACAGTCTGATCTCTGTGCTCAGGTGTCATCCCTGGATCAGTAATGCTGACACCACACAGTACTTGAAGGATTTATAACAGAGTAGCAATCACACACTTATTACACCGAATGTATCAAAAGAGAACTTATTACAATAAATATGGCTTAAGGCCATCTAATAATGATAACAGCGGAAGGCTTGGAAGATAAGTGAGTCCATCAACTCCAACGGCATCACTGAGTATAGAACCACGACCTAAAAGGCACCTTACTCATCGTCTGAAAAGTCTGCAACATAAAACGTTGCAGCCCGAAACGGGTCAGCACATGGAATATGCTGGCAATGTAACACATAGAGAGTAATGAAAGATTAAGCCTATACTACATGCATATATGGCTGGTGGAAAGCTCTATGCACCACAGGAATCTGGTACTTTGCCATCAGCCATGGCGGACGGCAAAGGCTAGGATGGCGGACGGCAAAGGCCTTTGCCGTCCGCCGCGGACGGCAAATAGCGATGGCAAAGACAGGGTCGGCAAAGGCCTTCTTTGCCGTCTGTTTTTTGCAGCGGACGGCAAAGAGGCCTTTGCCGTCAGTGGCAGACGGCAAAGGGCACGACTCTTTACCATCTGCTGGCAGACGGCAAAGGGCGTGGCTCTTTGCCATCTGCTGGCAGACGGCAAAGGCTGCAGGCTCTTTGCCATCTGTTGGCAGATGGCAAAGAGACCAAATAGGCATTAATTCTGTTTCTTCTTATATCAATTCATTTTCACAGAAAATCAAACACAATCAAACACAGACTATATGTATGACCAATATAGCATATCCAACACATATTACCAATACTCATGAACACATATATATCCAACACATATCCATGAACACATATCCAACACATGTTACCAATATATAGTCATGAACACATATATATCCAACACATATCCATGAACACATATCCAACAAATATTACAAGGAATGATCTAAAACTAAATATCTATTTTCCTAAAAACTATCTTATTACTAAGATCTTCTCTGGATCTTCTTCTTTTCTTCCAACCTGCATAACAAAAACACTAAGAAAGAGAGAATGGGTTAGGAGTAGAAATGTAGCATTTCACTTGGTGAAATGCAATGCTGTAGGAGCCAGTACTTGAGATCAAGATAATCTTAGTTAAGATCCTGATTTTCAAAGTGATCTTAATTAGAAAGCCAAATAGAGTAAACCAATACCAAAGAGCCAAAGAAGAGAACCAGCCAAGGACCCAATCAAGAAGCCACCACAATTAGCAGTAAGTTAAATGCCAACACAAAGACCACTATCAGTACTAGCTCCAGGAATTAAGCCAACTAAAAACTAGTGATTAAAGCCAAAGATTAGACTTCATCACCACAATCAGTTTTGTCTAGTGACAATAGGTACATGTCACTGTGTAACGCCAAAAACAAAAATGCCAAAAACAACACCAAAATCAAACACAAGGAGACAATAGGAGATATACATCACAACCAGCCAACCAGGCCAAGTCCCAACACATCCAACTACCACCAGCTTAGAAGAGATAACTATTAAGGAGAGCTACAGAAGACCTCAAGGTATACTTGAGGGATTATGTGCTCAGACAGCCTGGAAGTGCCAGGGCTAGTTCATCACAGCCTAAGAGAGGGGGGCTCAGACCAGCATCACTGCCCAAATCAGATGTAGTATCTGTCTTATCAGTAGAAAACTAGGAAAGTAATAGCCAAAACCAAGTATAGTATCTGTTCATAGGCTATTAGAAAGAGACAAATAGGAATAGCCAAACCAAGTGGTATCTGTTCATATCATTATTAGAAGTAAAATAACTAAGAACAAGTGAGTATCCGTTCATGAGTAAAGTAACTGACCAAAGTAATAACTCCAGGATCAACTACACAGAACAGAGCAGTACAGGAGTATATATACTTCACAAATACACATAGATGGTCACTGACCAAAACCCTAACACAGCAAGAATCCATCACAGAGAGCTCCAATACAAGTTGATGCTCATCTACAGCAGCTAACCACAGCTAATACAGCCTCACATCCAACAAGATCAAGAGCTATGCATTAGAGAGATCAGGAGGGGAGCAAGGAGAAGCTCACCAAAAGGAGTTGTAGCCGAAGCAGGATGCAGCCACACCATCACTATGGTGTGACCAGCATCACAACCAACACCACCACAACAAGCCGGAGCTTGCCAGAGAGCACCACAACAGCGGCGCCAGTGAGAGCACGGGCACGAAGGCGCCAACCAGGGGCACCGCAGCACGGAGGCGCCACCCGGGGGCACCACCGCGCCACGGCACATCCAGCACCACCAGAGGATCGTCACGGCGACTGGACCTAAATGCGGTCCGTCCACTTTGGTTGCACATGCCAAATCAGCGATGAATGAGCTACTTTTCCCGCATAGCAAGCAAACACTCCATTCAATAGAAGAAAGGCCGGTTTTACAGAAGCAAAGATTAAAGGTAGAGTGTTCAGAAGCAATGAATGATCGATTTGGCATAAGCAGGACCAAACCAAAACCATGGCAGAAGCTAAATTGACAACACATGATGATGCCTCCGAAGTAGATAAAGACAATACAAGTTTTAGCTATACACAACACAACAATCACTATACAAAATAGTAAGCATTTATAGTTTCCTTGTGTTTGATTGATTGACACTCATTATTAACAAGTCAAATTAAATCCCTGCAGCATATGTAGTAAGGACCCTATCAAATCGAGCTAACCATGGCAGCCCTCAAGCAGAGTAAACCGATTTATGGAACAATTATAGAAGTGAACAACTGAGTCCTCCTCAACCATTATTGCATATGCAGCAAAAACAAGATTGATAATTTTTCTTGTTTGGTTTAGAACTTGAGTGGACGGGTGCAAGGTAGTAAAAGAAGAAATCCAAGAGGGGAGGCGAGGAGAAGGGGCGGACCTGGATGGCGTTGGGGCAGTGGTGGAGCTGCTTCCTCCACGGCGTCCTTCCCGTCCATGGCGTCCTTCCCGTCCATGGCTTCCCGGGTGATGGATCTGTGAGGGAGAGGAGACGCGACGCGACACCGTGAGAAAGAGAGGGATGGATGTGACGAGGAGGAGTGAAGAGACTCACCTAAGTCACCGGAGCAACACCAGAGCCACGCCGGCGATGTGGTGGCCGAAACCCTAGCCGCAGGGGAGGGTCACGCGTGGTCGCTGGAGGACGCGCGAGTCGGATCTGGTCGAAGGGGATGGAGGAGCAGGGGGAGGGGGTCACGTGGGTGTGCTGGGCAGCGTCGAATCCCGTCGGAGCTCGCCGAAATCGGCCGCCGTAGGTGCTCGCGCGAGGGAGAGGGAGAGACGAGCGGGCGAGAGAGGGGAGAGAGAGAGAGGAGGTGGGGGCCGTGCGGAGAGAGGGGAGACAGAGAGAGGAGGTGGGGGTCAATGATTTTCTTTGTACCCGCAAAAAAAGAGATAGCCCCACCTCTTTGCCGTCCGCCAGCACATGGTAAAGATTCTTTGCCATCTGCTGGCAGATGGCAAATAATTGGCTGATGGCAATTGGCATCTTTGCCGTCTGTCAGTTCTTTGCCGTCTGTTTTTTGCAAGCAGACAGCAAAGTGCCTCTTTGTCGTTCGCCAGCTGACGGCAAAGAATTGGCAGACGGCAAATAAGCTGATTCCAATAGTGATGGTTATAGTTTTTGCGTAAAGCCATTTTTTCCTACTGCAAAGGAATAGAGTTTATTTAACTATCATGGTGGTTGTTACACATTGAGAATGGTTGACAGCATCCTCAATCCCAATTAAAAAAATAATCATCATTAAAACCCAACAATATTAATTTTAGAAGTAACATGATGAGATTCACATGATATCCAAGTACTAGATACTCAAAACGTCCATAGCCGGGGACACGGCTAACCATGATTAGATTGTACACTCTGCAGAGGTTTGCGCACTTTTCCCCACAAGACTCGATCGCCTCCGTTGGATTTCTCGCACTACATGATGTTTGAGAAACGGATGACCGAGAGATAGTCTTTCATAAGCGCTAGCACCTTATGATCGGGTAGACCGTACCACCTACATCCCCTACATCTGCTAGTCTACCACTTTAAGTGTCGGAGTAATGGGCCACGGGTAGGCTAACCCAAGACCCAGGACCTTTCAAGACGTCGGCGCAGGCTGTGCCCCTCAAGGCCTCAAGACGATGAACCGCCTTCCGATAGTCGGCGACAACCCTGCCGACTGCACCTCGCGGCCGAGTCCCCGAGGACGACTTCGAGATGAGCCGGCTCCCAGTCGCCGACTTCCAGAGAAGCCGGCTATGGGGAGTCGGCCCGCGACCCCAACCACCCCGTGTCCTTGCAATAATGGACGAGACGGGGAATGGCCGCTGCACAGCCCCTCCCCGCCCCATTTATCGAGGGCAAGCATGGCCACAGTGCACCGTACCGATGGAGATCTCCATCCAGCGCGGCACTGTTGCCATGCCCGCCCTGACATCAGCCCCCACGGGCAGAGCCCTGCGCCCATGACGGCCTGTCTGTACGACCCAGAGTCAGCGGGTCCCACCTGCAGGCGGGAGTACGGAAGGCGGCAAGGGCGCCCCAAGATGGACCCGATGGGAGTCAGCCTCCCGGAGTCGGCTGGCCTTTCCCACAGGCCCCACGCTCCATTAATCAAGACAAGACGGGGAATGGCCACAGTGATCGCCTGCCAGGTGGCAGCACTGTTGCCATAACCCCATGACCAAGCCGGCGTCATTAAGAAGCACGGCTACAATAATCCGCAGCCAGCAAGACCCGCTCGCGGCGGACAAGGACCGCAAACACCGCGCCAGGCCAGTCAGCAGGGCCCGTCGACTGTAGTCGGCGGAGAAGACGGCAGCCTGAGAGACAGACGGCTGGGACCCGCACCCAGCTGTTTTTACCATTGTACCCCTGGGGGTAGGCCTATATAAACCCCCCAGGGCACGCATGCAAAGGGTTCGAATCCATTAGCGCTAGACCAGATCATATAGTAGGGAGAGAGCTAGCCTTGCCTTCTCCTACTTCCAGAATACAGCTCAAGGAGCAACCTTGTACTCACTTTGCCTTAGTGATCATGCGGAGACCCCGCAGAGCAGCAGTAGGGGTGTTATCTCCTCGGAGAGCCCTGAAGCTGGGTAAGATCCGCCGGCGTGCATGTCTACGTCTCATCCCGTTTCCAGGCACCGGTGATGTTCTACTCGCCCCCACCATGATAAGCCATCCCTTGGCATATGTCGCACCCAACCCCCGACATTTGGCGCCCGCCGTGGGGCTAGGTGCACCGTCGTCCGGAGACATGTTCTGGACGGGAACTCTCTTCCTCCCTGGCGAGCGCAGCCAGCCAGGCACGCCCGACGGAGTCTGTGTCGACGTGCTGCATGGCACCGAGGTCGCATGCGCAGCCAGCCGCCTCGCCAAACTCGTCGGCGAGGTTCGCCTCTCCGATGAGCCTGCATCCAAGGTAGGCACGAGCGGCCCCGAGAGCCTCCTCGTGGGCCTCCTCGACCAACTCCATGTCACCGGCGAGCTCGCCGTGGACTTGGAGTCCATAGGCTCCACCGACCCAATGCTGGTCGACTCTGACACCACGTCGCTCGACGCGTTCCCCACCAATGTGGTGGTCTACGATGAGCCGCTCCCTCACGAGGAGAGCGGCGGAAGCGCCGTCACGGAAGTACTCGTCATCGGTCATGGCGAGCCCTCCGGTGAAGGAGCTCATGACCCGCTCGACACGGCCCTACGAGACCTCACCGCGCCTATCCTCGAAGACGCTGACGCCTAGACACTGGAGACACGCCGCCTACAGATCGTCGAAGGTGCGAAGAAGCTGGCAAGCATGAGACGCTTGTCGGAAGCCCACCAGCGCGAAATGGATCGCGCCGTGGGCGGCTCGCCGGCTCCGACTGGGCCTAGCCGCCTAGGCGCGGTCCAGCAGCGTGGCGTGGCCATCGCCAACCTGTTCGGGGCCAATCGCCCCGTGTATGCCACGCCTGCGGAGAACATACGCGCCGCCCAGGCGGCGGCGGACGAGCTCGACAACTTCGAAGGCGAAGAGTGCCGCCTGATGACGGAGCGAGTCCAGCAGCTCCTTGACACGGCTGCCGCGCAGAACAAAGCCGGCTGCCACACAGAGGCGCCCCAGCGGCGAAACGACGACTTGCCTCCCCGCCGAGATCAAGGCGCGACGTCTCGGACGCCGACTGGCGGTGTCCGCGGAAGGAGAAACAAGGATCCGGCTGGCAGTCAGAGTCGGACTCACCTCACCATCGAGCATGACCAAGACGGCCACCCCAGAGCAGTGGAGCGGCAGGACGACTATCTGCCTCCTCCTCCTCGCAGAGAGAGGCGAGTCTCCCTGCCGCCCGTTGAGCATCCGACTCTCGGCGACTGCCTTGGCCGCCGAGAGGGAGTCGGAGAGAATGACGCCCGCCACCGGATCGACCAACTCCATCGATCCCTGGCGCTGGAAGAAGAAGACGAGTTGGGTCCACCCTGTTTCGGACCCCGCATCCGAGACGAGCCCTTTTCCAAAGGGTTCACGCTCCCCCGAGACATGCCCGAGTACACCGGCTCCGTGAAGCCGGAAGACTGGCTAGTTGACTACTCCACGGCCGTCAAAAGCGAATGGCAACAAGCGAGTTGCAGTGAAATATGTTCCCCTCATGCTCCAGGGCACGGCCCGGACATGGTTGAACAGCCTGAAGCCCCGCAGCATCAACAGCTGGGTCGACTTCACCGAGGCCTTAGTTCACAATTTCACGAGCACATACAAGCGACCTCCCAAGCCTCGCCAACTGTCCTTGTGTGTGCAAGGCCCCGACGAGTCCACTCGCGACTACCTCATGCGTTGGGCCGAGCTCCAGAACTCCTGCGAGGGCGTGCACGAGGTGCAGGCCATCAAATACTTCACGGCCGGGTGCAGAGAAGGCACCCTCCTCAAGCACAAGTTCCTCTATGACGAGTCGGAGACCCTCGACGAGCTGCTGATCATAGCAGACAAGTACGCCACGGCCGACTCCTCCATGAAGGTAGAGATTCAAGTTAGCATGACTGGCAAGGTGGCCCCTCAGGCTCCCAAAACTCCGGCTGGAGACACCAGTCAGCGACAACAACAGAATGACCACAAGCGCAAGGCCCCACAGCCAGCTTCCAGCAGTCGGCATGTGGCGACAGTAGAAGACCAGCAGCCAGAGGGGCAGCCTCCGACCAAGCGACAGAAAGGCGGCAAGTCCAACTGGTTGCCAGCCTTCTCCTACGAGCAGACTCTAGATGGTCCCTGCAAGTTTCACAGCGGCGCGAAGCCGTCAAACCACACTACCCGGAAGTGCCACTGGCTCACCAGAATCACCAAAGACGAAGGCCTCCAGCCTCCCCCGCCTGCTGGGCCGCCGCCTCCACCACTGCCTCAGCAGCCGACTGTCAGGCCAGTCGGCGCGGTACAGGACGAGTACCCGGAAGAGCACGGAGCATACGTGGTGTTCACCAGTATGGCTGATGATCGACGCAGCAGGCGGCTGCAGCAGCAAGAAGTGAATGCAGTAGCATCAAATACCCCAGAGTTCATGCACTGGTCCGAGAAGCCTATCAGTTGGAGCAGAGCCGATCACCCAGAGGTGATGCCGAACCCAGGCTCCTATGCCCTGGTCCTAGGCGCCACTCTGGCCACAGATAGGCGGGCCGCCCGTTTCTCACGAGTGCTGATAGACGGAGGCAGTAGCATCAACATCCTATACAAGGATACCATGGAGAAGTTAGGAATCAAGCAAAGACAGCTTCAGAGCAGCCGGACTGTGTTCCACGGCATTGTGCCTGGCCTTTCCTGCTCACCAATTGGCAAGATCCTGATAGACGTCCTCTTCAGGGACAAAGATCATTTCCGCCGAGAGCCAGTTTGGTTTGAAGTGGTGGACCTTGAGAGCCCTTACCATGCACTGCTTGGCCGACCTGCCTTGGCCATATTCATGGCGGTCCCCCACTACGCCTACCTCAAGATGAAGATGCCGAGTTCCAAGGGAATTCTGATCGTAGCCGGCGACTACAGAAAGTCTTCCGCCTGTGCAGCTAAGAGTAGTCAGCTGGCCGAGTCCATGGTGATCGCAGCCGAGAAGCGGCTTCTTGATCGGCTTGTGGCAATGGACGGCAAGCAGCCTGAGATGTCACCTGACCCCAAGGAATCGGAAGCTGAGGGCTCGTTCAAGCCGGCTAAAGAGACAAAGAAGATACCTTTGGACCCGGAGCACCCTGAGAGGTACGCTGTCATGGGTACAAACCTTGATAGCAAATAGGAACGCGAGCTCATCGATTTCCTCCGTGAGAATCGAGACATCTTCGCATGGTCCCCTAAAGACATGCCAGATGTACCGACGGAATGCGCCGAGCACAAGCTACATGTCCGACCTGATGTGAAGCCCGTCAGGCAGCCCTTGCGCCGCCTGTCAGAAGAGAAGAGAAGATTTGTTGGAGAGGAGATAGCCCGGCTCCTGGCAGTCGGCTTCATTATGGAGGTGTTTTTCCCAGAGTGGTTAGCGAACCCGGTCCTGGTACTGAAGAAGAACAAGTGGTGGCGAATGTGTATTGACTACACAAGCCTCAACAAAGCCTGCCCCAAAGACCCGTTTGCTCTGCCGAGGATTGATCAGGTGATAGACTCCACAGTCGGATGCTAGCTATTGAGCTTCTTAGATGCATATTCAGGGTATCACCAGATCAAGCTGAACCCGGCAGACAGACTGGAGACCGCCTTCATCATGCCGTTTGGAGCTTTTTGCTACATGACCATGACGTTCCGCTTGAGGAACGCCGGCGCCACCTTTCAGCGTTGCATGCAGAAGTGTCTCCTCAAGCAACTCGGCAGGAACGCCCATGTCTACGTAGACGATGTGGTGGTGAAGATGGAGAAGCGTGGAATGCTGTTGGAAGACCTCAAGGAAACCTTTGAGAACCTGCGCCGATTCCAGATTAAGCTCAACCCTGAGAAGTGCGTTTTAGGAGTACCAGCCGGCCAGCTCCTTGGCTTCCTGGTCTCTGAACGCGGCATAGAGTGCAACCCTGTGAAAATCAAGGCCATTGAGAGGATGGAAGTACCCAGCCGACTGCCAGATGTGCAAAAGTTCACCGGCTGCCTGGCGTCCATCAGCCGGTTCATCAGTCGGATGGGCGAGAAAGCTCTCCCCTTGTACCAGCTGATGAAGAAGACTACCTTTTTTGAGTGGAACCACAAGGCGGACGAGGCGTTTCTCCAGTTGAAGAAGATGTTGACTACTCCCCCTGTGCTAGCGGCTCCGACTCCCAAAGAGCCCATGCTCCTATACATTGCCGCCACCAGCCGGGTAGTCAGCACAGTGATCGTAGTTGAGCGCAAGGAGGAAGGAAAGGCACTACCTGTCCAGAGACCGGTACATTACCTGAGCGAAGTACTGTCGACATCCAAGCAGAACTACCCTCACTACCAGAAGATGTGCTACGGCGTGCACTTTGCCGCCAAGAAGTTGAAGCCCTACTTTCAAGAGCATCCCATCACTATGGTCTGCACAGCTCCACTGGCCGAGATCATTGGGATCCGAGATGCGTCGGGCCGAGTGGCCAAATGGGCCATAGACTTGGCCCCCTACACCATCTACTATCAGCCCCGCACCGCCATCAAGTCGCAAGCACTGACCGACTTCCTAGTCGACTGGGTAGAGACCCAGTATCTGCCGCCAGCGCCCGACTCCACCCATTGGCGGATGCATTTCGATGGCTCCAAGATGCGCACCAGCTTGGGAGTCGGCATCGTTCTCACTTCCCCTAAAGGAGACAAGCTCAGATACGCGCTGCAGATCCATTTCGCCGCCTCCAACAACGTCGCCGAGTACGAGGCACTCATTCACGGGCTCCGGCTTGCCAAAGAACTTGGCATTCGCCAGATCCTGTGCTATGGCGACTCCGACTTGGTGGTCCAGCAATCATCTGGTGACTGGGACGCCAAAGACGCAAACATGGCGAGCTACCGTTTCCTAGTACAGCAACTCAGCGGATATTTCGAGGGGTGCGAGTTCCTTCATGTGCCAAGAAATGACAACGACCAAGCAGACACCTTGGCACGAATCTGCTCCACCCGTCAAGCAATACCATCTGGCGTCGCCCTTCAGCGCCTCCTCAAGCCGTCTATCAAGCCTTCACCAGAGTCAGACTCCATCTTTGTGCCGTCTCCCCCCGAAGAAGTCGGATCCAGCTCAAAAGCTCCAGCAGACGGCACAAGAATCCTTGCAAAGAGCTCCAAAAACGCCGCAGTCGAAGCCGGCCCGGGGACTTCAGAACCCAGCCCGGGGACTCCGGCGACCAGCCCGAAGACTCCAGAGCTCGGCCCGGGGACTGCACCAGCCAGCCCGGGGACTACGCCAGTCGGCCTGGGGACTTCAGCAACTCAGCAAGTAGCCGCGGACTCCAGCCCGCTGCCCCCCATCCCAGCCGCCCTTGTCCAAGTCGCAGTGGTGGCAATTGAAGAAATAGCAGCACCCTCATGGGCCCAGCCCATCCTCAAGTTCTTAGTAAACAAAGAGCTGCCAACCGATGAAATCTTGGCTCGGCAAGTGCAACGCCGAGCAGCAGCCTACGCCATAGTCAACAGAGAGCTGGTCAGGCCCAGTGTCGCTGGTGTCTACCAGCGTTGCGTTGAGCCAGAGCAAGGCCAAGCGATTCTCAAAGACATCCATCAAGGCGAGTGCGGCCACCATGCGGCTTCAAGAGCACTCGTCGCCAAAGCCTTTCAACACGGTTTCTTCTGGCCAACCGCCCTAGAAGAGGCCAAAGAATTAGTCCAAAAATGCAAGGGGTGCCAGAAGTTCCGCTCCAAGCCACTCCAGCCGGCTTCCGCACTCAAGACTATCCCCATCAACTGGCCCTTTGCGGTTTGGGGCCTGGACATGGTGGGACCATTCAAGACGGCACGAGGCGGCCTAACTCATCTACTTGTCGTAGTGGACAAGTTCACCAAGTGGATAGAAGTAAAGACCATCAAGAAGTTGAATGGTCCGACTATAGTAACTTTCATCACCGACATCACAGTTCGGTACGGCATACCACATAGCATCATCACCGACAATGGCACGAATTTTGCCAAGGGCGCCTTGGCTCGTTTCTGCGCGACGCAGGGCATCCGACTGGACTTAGCGTCCGTTGCCCATCCGCAGTCAAACGGCCAAGTAGAGCGAGCAAATGGCCTCATCCTGTCCGGCATCAAGCCCCGACTAGTCGAGCCACTGGAGCGCTCGGTCGGCTGTTGGCTTGAGGAGTTGCCAGCTGTCCTCTGGAGTCTGCGCACGACTCCAAACAAGTCAACCGGCTTCACGCCTTTCTTCCTCGTCTACGGTGCTGAAGCCGTTATCCCAACGGATATAGAGTTCGACTCCCCGCGAGTCACCATGTACACCGAGGAAGAAGCAGAAGAAGCACGCCAAGACAGCGTCGATCTGCTGGAAGAAGGCCGGCTGTTGGCACTCAACCGGTCCAGCATCTACCAGCAGAGCTTGCGCTGATACTACAACAGGAAGGTCAAGCCAAGAACTTTCCAAGAAGGTGACCTTGTGCTCCGGCTGTTCCAGCGAACAGCCGGCCAGCACAAGCTGTCGGCACCTTGGGAGGGCCCCTTCATTATCAGCAAAGTGTTGGGCAACGGCTCCTACTACCTGATCGATGCTCAGAAGCCCCGAGCATGCAAGAGAGACGACTCCGGCAAGGAGTTGGAACGACCATGGAATGCAAATCTTCTCCGAAGATTTTACAGTTGATGCAGTATGTACCGCGCTACCCTTTGTATTAAAGTACCAAGACTTCGGGCCCCCTGAGGCGAGCTCGGGGACTGCCCTCTTTTGTTATCTGTATGATAAGAATTATGCCTTCGAGTATGCTACTTCTTTACGCCGCTTGGCACCGGGCTCGACTAGTCGGCCCGGGGACTCGCCGCCTTAGACTATGAAATGCTTCCTGCGGTCGGACAAGTAGGGTGCGGCGCCTAAGCCGTCTCGTGTCAGAAGCCGCAGCTCGCAGAGCGACTGTTTGGTGGGCAGGAGTAAGGTAGAATGGGCGCTCACACGAAAAATGGCTAAGGACTTAAAGCGTCAACATAGATTAAGCCGGCTTGCAGCCTCTCCTCGCAAAGCCGACTCGTGAGTAGTCGGCTTGCCGTTTCCTATCCCACTTGTTAAAAGACTCTAAAAATGGACATGTACTTGCCTCCCCAAGGTAGCCAAGCACTTGATCCAACGGTAGTCCGCAGAGCGGCTGTTCGACTGGCAAGGCGGCAACCAAGGGAAGGCGGCAACCAAGGGAAGGCGGCAAAGGAAAAAAGTCAAAAGAGAAATGAACAAGGAAAGGTAGAAATCGGATGAATATTTACATAACATAGGGCTTGGCCGAATCTTCGAGCACAGGTTCAAAATACACCCCGCGGGTGGAATTGTGCGAATTAACAAGTTCTTCAAAGACTGTTAAAAAATAGATAAAGTAAAGGCAAGACGACGGCCTAAGAAGCGGCAAACGGGTTCGGAGGGTCGGAGGAGACGGCGGTGCCAGGCACTGGGGCGGTCAGCTGAGCAGTCTCGATTTGGTCGTCTCCAGTGGCGGCCGGCTTGGTCGGACGCGGCTCATTACTGGAGGCGCGGTCAAGCTGAGGCTGGTCGCCCGCCCCGTCTTCTGGCGCCTCCATCTCGCCTCCGTCCTCCGCCTCGCCTTCCTCCTCGGCGCTGGAGCCAATCACTTCCGCCGAGTCCTTGTCGTACTCCGGGTTCATCCCGAACCACTCCGGCAGCACCACCCCGCCGTCTGCAGCCCGTTCAGGGACGAAGACACTAGTGTCGGTGTAGTCGGCGATCGCCGCCGCACGCTCAACAAGGGCGTCTTCCATAGCCACCAGCTCCGCAGGGGCCTCCGACCGGAATGTGGCCAGCCGGTCCAGGTCCAGTCCAGGATACCACGCCTTGACGAATTCCAAGGCCCGGCGCGCGCCAGCCCGGGCCGAGGAACCCTTCCAAGCCTCAAGACGGCCAGCCGCGACCTCCAGCCAGTCGGCGGTCCGACTGGGAGTGCGCAGAGCCGGCATGTCCGGCCACAAGGCAGCAATCGCCTGGGCGCCGACACGCTGAAGCTGGCGCAGCATCCGATGGGCCGGCCGCAGACGAGCCTCGATGCTCAGAAGCTGCTCGTCAAGAGTCCGGGGAGTGTTGGCGGAAATCTCCACACCACTTGCCCTCCGCGCCTCACGATCAGCCTCGATGGCTTGGATGGCCGTCTGCGAGTGGCCAGGGAAGAAGTCTGCCAACACAAAGAAAAAAGCAAAACAAAAGAATCAGGAGTCGGCCCGACTCATAGCCGACAGCGCAAATAAAGAAAGTAAAGAAACTCACCGTCGATGATGTCTTCGATCTCATGGAAGCCGAAGGTCAGCATTGCCTCCTTGTCGGTCCAGGAGGAGCGCTCGCTTTTGAACTAGGCCAGGAGAGCGGCCTCCTTCTTCTCGGCCTCGTCCTGCGCCTTCTTGAGCAGCTCCTTCTGCTCCGCCAGCTGCGCAGCCAGCAGATCGCGCTCCGCAACGAGCTTGTCGCACTCCGCCCCCTTGGTGCGCAAGGTAGTGTTGGCCTGGCCCAGCTGTTCTTGAAGAGCGGCGTTGGCCTCTGAAGAAAAAGAAAGGAAAAAACGTTAAGTCATCAACAAAGAAGTTCGCCGGGAGATCCGGCCCGACTGCTCAGCAGTCAGCCCGAATCTCGGGGACTATAGCCCGCGGGTGCGCCAGCGCGCCCCCGCGAAGAAGAAGGAGGACTCACTCTGGCTCTCCGACAAGTCGGCAGTCCGCTTGCCTAGCTCCTCGACGTTGCGGTTGAAGGCAGTGACGCGGAGGTTGTGGTACTCCTGCAACAAGAATCTCATTCAGAAGTAAATATTTGGAACTCACCAGAGGAGTTCCGAGCCGCCTGCTCAGCAGCCTGCCCGAAACTCGGGGACTACACCCAGTGGGAGCGCTGGCGCGGCCCCACAAAAAAGAAGAAGGAAAGTAAAGTCAAAAGAAGAAAGCGTACCCTGATGGCTGTTCGCGACGCCAGATGCGCCTTGGTGCAGTTGTGGATGGCGTCGCCTTCGGCTCACAGCTTCGCCTGGACGTCCAGGAGCACAGTGTTCAGCGGGCCGTTGCCGCCTCCCCGTACCCACCCAACGGGCGCAGCACTCGTCGCCTCGGCGTCTGGAATGGCCGAGCTAGCGGCACCAGTCTCCAGAGGACGCGGCGCCGAAGTCGCCTTTTCAAGGCGGCGGCGCGTGGGCGCGGCGACTTGGAGGAGCAGCTTCGCCATGGCCTCGTCTTCGGTCAGCGGCACTAGCGGATCAGTCGGCTGCTTCCCCTTCTCGCTCCCAGACGGCGGCGGAGGCGGTGGTGGCGGATCGGCCGTGTCCGACATGGAGGCCTCACCGCTCTCCTTCTCCAAAATAGGGTTCTCCCCACCGGCTTCCCCAGTCTGCCCCATGAACTTCGGAAGTGGTGGTGCGGAGTTTAGCGGAGTGACGATCAGCGCCGACTGGAGGCGCGCGGCCTCCTCGGCCCGCCGCTGGGCCGCGATGGTGGCTTCGGCCTCCTCCAGCTTCTTCTGGGCGGAAGTTGCCGCCTTCTCGGCCTCCGCCTTCGCTAGGCGGTCGGCCTCCTCCTCGTCGCGCTTCTCCTGCGCGTTTCGCTCCGTCGCCTCCCGGAGGTCGGCGGCGGGGTCAATCCGCCGAGTTTTGGCAGACGTCTCGGTCAACCCCATGATGGAGGGGGCGGCGACTCTCTCGAAGGTGAGGGGAGCCCTAAAGAGAGGAAGAAATGAAAAAAAGGTTTGGACGAAGTTCACCAAAAGAAACAAGACAAAGACGGAGCACTTACGCAGAGACCAGCGGCGGCTTCTTCACTTCCTTGCGGAAGCGGTTGGCCTTTGCGACCGCTTCCTCTCACTTGGTCGCGGCAGCTGCCCCCTTGAACTTCTTTGGCCGACTACCGAGCAAGCTCGGCCCGGCCCGACGCTTCTTCGCGCCGCCTTACCCGTCCAAGCTGGCGGAGGAGCTCGAGCTCGGCTGGCCGGCCCTCGGCTGGTGGCGTGGGGCGACTTCCCCCTCGGCGTCATCGTCGGGCCAGTCGGCAAAGGTGGCCGAGGGCCTGAAGTCACCAGCTCCTCCCTTTCCGCCTTCGGCGTCGGCCTCCTTCGCCGCTGCCCCCAAGTCAGGGTCGTCGACGTCGCTCTCCGCGCAGTCGGGGACGAACTCGTGGGGCGGCCCTGTGGCGCCGGCTGCGGGCTGCATGAGGGGGTTCTGACTCAATAAAAACCAAAGGAAAAATCAGAAGCCGGATTAGGCTGCAAAATAAAAGAAGAAGAGAAACGACTTACCACAGGTGGGGGGTTGGCGCGCGAGTACGGCTCTTTGCCGAACTGCCAATCCTCCGTGAGATTGCAGTTCGCGATGTAGTTGACCATGTTGGCCACCTCCACGTGGGGCATGTCCTTGGTGCACATCCGGCACGGGTCTCGGTGATCACTCATCTGGCTGATCAGATGAGGTCGGCCTTGGAGTGGGAGGACTCGGCACGCTACGAAGGCGGCCAGCAAGTCGGCCCCAGTCAGGCCCTCCGACTGCGTCATCACTCGGAGTCGGGCGACGGCGGCGGCACCAGCGGGAGTCAGCGTCCTGGCCCGGTGGGACCAGCTGGGGAGCCTCCCGGTCGGCGCACCGGCTTCGTAGGGCGGCAGATTAACCCAGTCGCCTTCTAGGGCGACATTCTTCACGTAGAAATAGGACCGTTGCCACATCTTCACCGACTTGATCAGTGGGATGGAGGGGAACGGGTTGTTGGCAGTTGGCCTCCGCATCACGATGAAGGCGCCGCACTGGGCCGGCACGCCGGTGACGTGCGTGCCGAGCTTGGATGAGAAGAACTCCCCCCACAGCTCGATGGTGGGGAGAATGCCAAGAAAGCCCTTGCACAAAGAGGCGAAGGCGGCCAGCAGCACCACCGTGTTCGGAGTGAGGTGGTGCGGCTGGAGTGAATGGAACTCCAAGAAGGAGCGGAAAAAGGCGCTCGCCGGCAGCCCCAGGCCGCGCATGAGGTGCAAGCGGAATATAACCCGCTCGCCGTCCCTCAGCGCCGGCAATATCTCCTTCTCCGACGCGGCGCGAGCCTGCACCAAGTTCGCGCCGGGGAGCCAACGCGTCTTGCGGAGGAGCTCGATGAGGTCGTCATCCACTTGAGACCCGTCCCACGCGCCGGAGCGCACGGCGGGAGGAGCGGCGGCGGAGGAAGAGCTCATCGCGCGGGCACGGTGAGGTTTGGCGGAGCGGCATCGAGAGGAAGAAGGAGAAGCAAGAGGGGCGAGGGGAGAAGGGAAGATGGGTGCGCGTGCTTCGCTGCCTCCCCTCCTCTCGCCTACTTATAGCCCCGTAGGCTGAGAAGCCGATGGGGCGGGCATGGGATTAACTTTGTGTGGGACCCCACGCCCCCACGATTTACCCCCTAAAGTTACTGCGCGCAGTAATGCCATGGGAACCCCAACCATCCGCCCGGCCGCAAAGGATCCATTCGCGTGCCGAGGCGCGGTAGTGGCGGGCCCTGCCCGACGGCCTGTCCCGTCATGCGCGTGGCTGGGCAGACCTCCCCTGCCACGTGGCGCCACGTGACGGTTGTGCAACGGCCGGCCGCGTGGAAGCGTACCAGGCACGCCGCCTGGATCCCGTCGCGGCCTTCAAATTCTTTAAGGGGCAAGACGGCCCACTATGAGTCCGGCTCCGGCCAGTCAGCCCGGAGGAGGACGGCGAGCAAGACCCAGATCCTCCTACTAGAAGGAAGAAACTGTTGAGGCTTCTCGACATGTCAACCTCGGCGCCTCACCAGCTTCGGGGACTACTGTCGGAGTAATGGGCCACGGGTAGGCTAACCCGAGACCCAGGACCTTTCAAGACGTCGGGGCAGGCTGCGCCCCTCAAGGCCTCAAGATGATGAACCACCTTCCGATAGTCGGCGACAACCCTGCCGACTGCACCTCACGCTGAGTCCCCGAGGACGACTTCGAGATGAGCCGGCTCCCAGCCGCCGACTTCCAGAGAAGCCGTCTATGGGGAGTCGGCCCGCGACCCCAACCACCCCGTGTCCTTGCAATAATGGACGGGACGGGGAACGGCCGCCGCACAGCCCCTCCCCGCCCCATTTATCGAGGGCAAGCATGGCCACAGTGCGCCGTACCGATGGAGATCTCCATCCGGCGCGGCACTATTGCCATGCCCGCCCTGACATCAGCCCCCACGGGCAGAGCCCTGCGCCCATGACGGCCTGTCTGTACGACCCAGAGTCAGCGGGTCCCACCTGCCGGCGGGAGTACGTAAGGCGGCAAGGGCGCCCCAAGACGGACCCGATGGGAGTCGGCCTACCAGAGTCGGCTGGCCTTCCCCATAGGCCCCACGCTCCATTAATCAAGACAAGACGGGAAATGGCCATAGTGATCACCCGCCAGGCGGCAGCACTGTTGCCATAACCCCTTGACCAAGCCGGTGTCATTAAGAAGCACGGCTACAGTAATCCGCAGCCGGCAATACCCACCCGCGGCGGACAAGGACCGTAACCACCGCGCCAGGCCAGTCGGCGGAGAAGACGGCAGCCTGAGAGACAGACGGCTGGGACCTGCACCCAGCCGGTTTTACCATTGTACCCCTGGGGGGTAGGCCTATATAAACCCCCCAGGGCACCCATGCAAAGTGTTCGAATCCATTAGCACTAGACCAGATCATATAGTAGGGAGAGAGCTAGCCTTGCCTTCTCCTACTTCCAGAATATACCTCAAGGAGCAACCTTGTACTCACTTTGGCTTAGTGATCATGCGGAGACCCCACAGAGCAGCAGTAGGGGTGTTATCTCCTCGGAGAGCCCTGAAGCTGGGTAAGATCCACCGGCGTGCATGTCTATGCCTCATCCCGTTCCCAGGCACCGGCGATGTTCTACTCGCCCCCACCATGATAAGCCATCCCTTGGCATATGTCGCACCCAACCCCCAACATTAAGAGTTCGCACGACTTAGTCAACTATGCCAGAGCCCATAATGGCTTGTGGCTGCACACAGAAGTTTCTAGTATGAATAATCTCATGATCCCTTTGGGCCTGGGTGGCGGTCCAAAAAGAAACTGGCAAATCCTGGAAACCAGGTACCTCAATCCACCCAGATGTGTGTTTAAGTTGCCACCTTAGATAAACCATTAATTAACAATCTCACATCTGTCATGGATATCACTCACCCAATCCATGTCTACTAGCACAGCATGGCATAATAAGCAAAAGTAGAAGTAACTCCCAAAGGTTTGATAATAAAACAGGTAATAGGTACTACCTCAACTATTTCCCATCCCACAATTTAATTAGATCCTAATCATGCAATGTTTGAGGATTGATCTAATGCAATAAAAACTGGGTGATGGGGAGGTATGATCAAAGTGTTACTTGCCTTGCTGATGATCCGCGAAACCTAGAGATTCGAAGTAACAGGCGGCGCACTCCGGGTATTCTATCGCAGACAAACAAACAACCATACAATAAGTACTCAAAATAATGCACAGGTCAAACTCAAATAAGAGATCTAACCAGAAAGTTCAACTTAAGAACTCCGGTTTGCAAAAAGAATCAAATCAAATGAAGCAACGAAAGTCAAACGGCGAAAGAAAACAACTTCGTTGTACTAATCTGGATCTAAGTCAAATTTTACAGAAACAAAAACTTGTTTAAGTTGGTTAAACGGATAGAGGGTTTTGAGATGAAACTCCAGGCGCTTGAATCGCCTGATTCCGATACACGAGCGAAAAGTTGTACTAAAACGAAAATCGGATCAGAAATCGCGATCAGAAAATAATCGCGGAAAATCCGAGAAAAAGAAAAAACGACGAACAGATTAACGAACGAACGTTCGTTATCTGGATCTAAATGACGAACACGTTCATTAAAATGAACTAACGAGCGAACGCTCGCTAATTAACCTAAACCGAAAGAAAACGATCTAAATAAAAAAACGGAAACAAAAAAAACCGACGAAAACCGACGGAAAAACCGAACGGTTTTTCGAGAAGAAAAAAAATCGGCGGCATGGGATTCGAGGCGACCTCGGGCGGCGGGTCGGCGGCGGCTCTGGCGAGGCCGCGCGTCGGCGGCGGCAAGGTCCGGCAGGCGGCAGGCGGC
>NC_041389.1:497239585-497272437 GCF_002162155.2 Triticum dicoccoides
GGCGTGGGCGGCGGCGGCGGCGGGCGGCGCTTGCGCGGGGCTAGGGTTTCGGGGCGCGGGGCTGGGTGGCCTCGGGCCTCGGGCGCCCCGGCTTATAAAGCCTAGACAGGCCAGAGTCCCACGCGGACAAGGCCCGTAGGTCGGTTGCGAATTTTTTTTAAAATAATAACGCGCCGAAAATAAATAAAAAGAAATACTAAACTGACTCCAAAAATTCCGAAATAAATTTTCCCCGACTTCTAAAATCAAGCCGGACAAAGTGAACATTTATTTGGGGCCTAAATGCAATTTTGAAAAACCCATATTTTTCCTAAATTCAAATAAAACATTGAAAAACTCCGAAATAAAATCTCATTTTATTTTATTATTAAACCCTCAATATTTCTTTATTTTGGGAATGTCATTTTATTCCCTCTCTCATACTTTTGTAGTAGAAATAATTGATGATAAATAAATAAAATCAAATGATCCTATTCTCAAATTTGATAAAACTCAAATATGAAAATAACGAAATCCCCAACTCTCTCCATGGGTCCTTGAGTTGCGTAGAATTTCTAGGATCAAAACCAAAAGCAATGATGATCTAATGTATAACATTCCAAATTGAAAATTTGGGATGTTACAAACCTACCCCCCCCCCCCCTTAAGATGAATCTCGCCCTCGAGATTCGGGTTGGCTAGAAAATAGGTGAGGGTGGTCCTTCAACAAATCTTCCTCTCGCTCCCAGGTGGCTTCATACTCCGTGTGGTGGCTCCACTGAACTTTGCAAAACTTGATAACCTTGCTGCGGGTGACTCGGCTGGCAAACTCGAGAATCTTAACTGGTTTCTCCTCATAGGTCAAATTGTTATGCAACTGAATTACTTCCAATGGCACTGTGTCTCTCAAAGGTATGTCAGCCATCTCCGCGTGGCACTTCTTCAACTGAGAAACGTGGAACACATCATGAACTCCTGACAATCCTTTGGGCAATTCCAACTTGTATGCCACTTCTCCCATACGCTCCAAAACTCGGTATGGTCCTACAAATCGTGGCGCTAACTTTCCCTTAACTCCAAAGCGCTTTATTCCCCGAAGTGGGGATACTCGAAGATAAACTCTGTCTCCGACTTCATAAACTGTCTCCTTGCGTTTAGAACCTGTGTAGCTCTTTTGCCTAGACTGGGCTACCTTGAGCCTATCGCGAATCAACTTCACCTTCTGTTCAGACTCCTTAATCAAATCAGGTCCAAACAACTGGCGGTCTCCAACCTCGTCCCATGACAACGGTGTCATGCACCTCCTTCCGTACAAGGCTTCCAAAGGGGCCATCTTCAAACTGGATTGATAGCTGTTGTTATAAGAGAACTCTGCATATGGTAAATTGTCGTCCCAACTAGATCCATAATCTAGCGCACAAGCCCTCAGCATATCCTCCAAAATCTGATTGACTCTCTCGGTCTGTCCATCTGTCTGTGGATGAAAAGCTATACTGAACTCTAGCCTAGTACCCAAAGTTTCGTGCAACTGCTTCCAGAACTTTGAGGTAAACTGGGTTCCTCTATCTAATACGATACTCCTCGGAACTCCATGTAAACATACAATCATGGTCATGTATATCTTTGCCAACTTAGCACTGGTGTAAGTGGTCTTTACCGGGATGAAATGAGCTACCTTCGTCAACCGATCAACTACAACCCAAATCAAGTCATAGCCGGAACGAGTCCTTGTTAATCCCGTGATAAATTGCATGCCTAGCTTATCCCACTTCCATTCGGGTATCGGCAATGGCTGTAACAATCCTGCTGGCTTCTGATGCTCTGCCTTTACTCTCTGACATACATCACAAACTGCTACATACTCCGCAATATCTTTCTTCATTCCAGTCCACCAGAAAGTATCCTTCAAATCCAAATACATCTTGGTATTACCTGGGTGTATTGAATATGGTGAATCATGTGCCTCTTGCAGAATCAACTTCCTGATCTCCGGGTCACTGGGCACATAAACACGGTCTTCAAACCATAGGGTATCGTGCTCATCCTCACGAAAACCTTTAGCTTTTCCTTCGCTCATTTTCTCCTTTATAGAGGCAATCTCCTTGTCAGTTTTCTGAGCTTCTCTGATTCTATCCATCAAAGTTGACTGAATCTCCAATGCTGCTACATAGCCTCTCGGAACTATTTCCAAACATAGCTCACGAAGATCCTCGGCTAACTCCTTTTGTATTTCTCCCGGCATTAGTGTATTGACATGGCTCTTACGGCTCAATGCGTCAGCTACTACATTAGCCTTTCTGGGATGGTAATGCAATCTCATATCATAATCCTTGATGAGCTCCAACCATCTCCTTTGTCTGAGGTTTAACTCCTTCTGTGTGAAAATGTACTTCAAACTCTTGTGATCCATGTACACCTCACAATGGTTTCCAATGAGGAAATGTCTCCATGTTTTCAATGCATGCACTACGGCTGCTAATTCCAAATCATGTGTGGCATAATTTAATTCGTGAGGCTTTAGTTGTCGTGAAGCGTACTAAACAACTTTTCCCTCTTGCATAAGCACTACTCCAAGTCCTCGACGTGAAGCATCGCAATACACCTCATGATCCTTGGTCTGGTCTGGCAAAATCAACACTGGTGAGGTAACCAAACGTTTCTTCAACTCCTGGAAACTAGCTTCACACTCCTCAGTCCATATGAACTTGGTATCCTTCTTCAACAACTCCGTCATAGGCTTTGCAATCTTTGACAAGTTCTCAATAAATCTCCGGTAGTATCCTGCGAGTCCAAGGAAACTCCGGATCTCTTCAACTGTTGTTGGTGCTTCCCAATTGGTCACAGTGATAACTTTGTGGGATCAACTGTTATTCCTTCTCCGGATATAACGTGTCCGAGGAATCCTACTTCCTTCAACCAAAGCTCACATTTGCTGAACTTGGCATATAACTGATGTTCTCTGAGCTTCTCGAGTACCAATCGCAAATGTTCTTTATGCTCCTCTTCATTCTTCGAATAAACCAGAATATCATCAATGAACACCATGACGAACTTATCCAAAAACTCCATAAAAACTTTGTTCATCATGTTCATAAAATAGGCAGGTGCGTTAGTCAGACCAAATGACATAATGGTATACTCATACAGCCCATATCTTGTAGTGAAGGTTGTCTTAGGTATGTCTTGCACTTGAATCTTCAACTAATGGTACCCTGATCGCAAATCGATTTTGGAAAACACTTTAGCTCCTTGCAACCGATCGAACAGATCATTGATCATTGGTAGTGGGTACTTGTTCTTGATCATTACTTCGTTCAATCCGCGGTAATCAACAACCATCCTTAATGATCCATCCTTTTTCTCCACTAGCAGTACTGGTGATCCCCAAGGCGAAGAACTTGGGCGAATGTAACCTTTATCCAGTAACTCCTTGATCTTCTTCTTAATCTCCACCAAATCCTTTGTGGGCATCCTATATGGTCGCTTCGATATTGGCCCTGTGCCTGGCAAAAGCTCAATCAAAAACTCAATATCTCTATCCGGTGGCATGCCTGGCAATTCCTCTGGAAATACATTAGGGAAATCCTTTACCACTGGTACTTCCTCCTGCACAACTCCTGTCAAGGAATTTACTTGAATCCCTCTCGGCACATGCCGGGATACATACTTGATCCTTCTTCCTTCTGGCGTCGTAAGCAAGATTGTCTTACTAGCGCATTCAATGTTCCCTTCATACTTTGACAACCAAGCCATGCCTAATATCACATCCAATCCTTGAGATTCCAATACTATTAGGTCCGAGGGAAACACATAGTTACCAATCCTTAATGGTAACCGATCACACCATCGACTAGCCATATACTCTGCTCCAGGTGAGGTTACTAACATGGGTGACCTAAGGGCTTGGGTTGGTAGGTTATCCACAAATCCCCTTGAGATGTATGAATGCGATGCACCAGTATCAAAAAGAACGAGTGCAGTAAACGAACTAACCAAAAACTTACCTATTATTGCATCAGGCTGAGCTTCAACCTCCTCCACGCTAACGTGGTTCACCTGTCCCCTGTTGAAAGGGTTCGGCTTCTTCCCAGAGCTTCCATTGCCATTCTGGCCTTCAGGACATTCATTGGCATAATGTCCTGTCTTCGAACACTTAAAACGGGTGATTTGGCTCAGGTCTCTCTTGGCCGGGGTTGATGGGGTGGTACGGTTCTGGCCGTTGCTTCCTCCATTTCCATTACCATTCTTGGGGCCATTATGGTTGTGCGAGCTACCTCCTCCATGGGTATGCTGAAAATGAACTCCCGATTTAGGGGTAAGACGGGGTTTCTGCGGAGCTCCAAAATTGTACTTCCCCTATCCATACTTCCTCTTGCAGTTTTCAATCTGCTGCTGCTTCCCCTCAATCATAAGAGCACAATCTACCAACTCCTGGTAGTTGTTGAAGCTTGCTACCATCAACTGCATGCTCAGCTCGTCATTCAGTCCTTCCAGAAACTTCTCCTGCTTAGCTGCATCTGTAGCAACGTCATCTGGGGCATAACGTGCTAGCTTACTAAAGTCATCCACATACTGGCGAACTGTCCGTCCTCCTTGGCGCAAGTTGCGAAACTCACGCTTCTTCATGGCCATAGCTCCTGCTGAAACATGGGCAGTACAGAAAGCTTGCTGAAATTGATCCCATGTGACAGTGTCTACAGGGTAAGTGGCTATAAAATTCTCCCACCATGCTGCTGCGGGTCCTTCAAGCAAATGTGCGGCAAACTTCACCTTTTCCCCATCTGTACATCCTGCAGTGGTCAACTCCCTCCCTATCTTGCGGAGCCAATCATCTGCTACTATTGGCTCGGTGCTACTAGAGAACACCGGTGGATTCAGCCTAAGAACACGGGTTAGGTGATCAACTGGTGGTGGCGGCGGTGGGTTGTTGTTGTTGTTGTTGTTGTTGTTGTTCTGGTTCTGGACTAATAACTGCATCAAAGCATTCTGCTGCTGGATCAACTGAGTGAGCTCCAGTGGGAAAGCAAATCCGTTGTCACATCTCGGAGGCATCTGAGGGTTTAGAAAAGATGAGAATTAAGAATAGAATGAGGTCTAAGAGAGAACACTACCCAAATGCGCATGAGAAAAATGCACACAAAATCACTTTAGTCAATCAAACAAGGGCATACAATCGGTCTAGAACTATCGCAAAAGTGCGTGGACTATACTATGTACATGGTGGAACACTACTACTGTTATGGTAGTCTACTAGAAAAACTGCTCCGATGAAGACTCCATGATATATGCTCCAGCTTCGTCTTCGAAATCATCATCACTAGGATCGGAATCGGTGTCGTCGATGATGATGTAGTTCTTTGGACAGGTGCAATCTTCATCTTCTCCTCCGGGTGCTGAATTCCCCATGAGTTCTTCAATCTTCTCCTTAAGATCGCCGTTTTGTCTCACTAGAGCTACTATCTCATCCATGTAGTCCTTGCGAGTGGCCTTCAGTTCTCCTTCTAGCTCAATAATCTTGGCTTTTGCTTCCTTCAACTCCATCATGTCTGCGCACATCTGGTTCTCCTGGCGTCGAATGTGCTGGTTTAATTCTTGGATGAAAGCTGCAATGGATCTATCCTTCTTGGTGCTAACTATCTCCCATTGTTCATCTCGGTGTCCGCAAATCTGGTAGATAGTATCCTTGAGGTCTTCTTGATAAACCTCTCCAATGCGTCCCATGGTTATGTGAGTTGCCATGCTCTTTCCCAGACTCCAGGTTGGTGCATTAAAAACACACTCTATGGGCTCCGTGACTGGTGCGAACGTCCTTCCTGGAACTTGAGCTTGAATCTTCCAACGCTCCTCTTCGGGTAAAGTGGCGTTGTAGGTCCCGGTGAAGCTTGGTATTCCGATGTTCAGATATTTGGTGACTTCCTTCAGGTGTCGTCCAAAAGGTGTATCTGTATCCGGCTGGGTGAACTTGATCCTCGCTTCTGTCATCCTAAAAGAGTAGAAAAGATGAGGAGTCAGAAATTAGAAGAGAGTGGTGATCTAGGGCTTTAGCTTAGTGGTCGTGTCCTACAGTCAGCGTGTGCTCTGATACCATCTTTGTAGCGACTAGACCTCAAACAGTCTGATCTCTGTGCTCAGGTGTCATCCCTGGATCAGTAATGCTGACACCACACAGTACTTGAAGGATTTATAACAGAGTAGCAATCACACACTTATTACATCGAATATATCAAAAGAGAACTTATTACAATAAATATGGCTTAAGGCCATCTAATAATGATAACAGCGGAAGGCTTGGAAGATAAGTGAGTCCATCAACTCCAACGGCATCAGTGAGTATAGAACCATGACCTAAAAGGCACCTTACTCATCGTCTGAAAAGTCTGCAACATAAAACGTTGCAGCCCGAAATGGGTCAGCACATGGAATATGCTGGCAATGTAACACATAGAGAGTAATGAAAGATTAAGCCTATACTACATGCATATATGGCTGGTGGAAAGCTCTATGCACTACAGGAATCTGGTACTTTGCCATCAGCCATGGCGGACGGCAAAGGCTAGGATGGCGGACGACAAAGGCCTTTGCCGTCCGCCGCGGACGGCAAACAGCGACGGCAAAGACAGGGTCGGCAAAGGCCTTCTTTGCCATCTGTTTTTTGCAGCGGACGGCAAAGAGGCCTTTGCCGTCAGTGGCAGACGGCAAAGGGCACGACTCTTTACCATCTGCTGGCAGACGGCAAAGGGCATGGCTCTTTGCCATCTGCTGGCAGACGGCAAAGGGCACGGCTCTTTGCCATCTGCTGGCAGACGGCAAAGGCTGCAGGCTCTTTGCCATCTGTTGGCAGATGGCAAAGAGACCAAATAGGAACTAATTCTGTTTCTTCTTATATCAATTCATTTTCACAGAAAATCAAACACAATCAAACACAGACTATATGTATGACCAATATAGCATATCCAACACATATTACCAATACTCATGAACACATATATATCCAACACATGTTACCAATATATAGTCATGAACACATATATATCAAACACATATCCATGAACACATATCCAACAAATATTACAAGGAATGATCTAAAACTAAATATCTATTTTCCTAAAAACTATCTTATTACTAAGATCTTCTCTGGATCTTCTTCTTTTCTCCCAACCTGCATAACAAACTTGCCTCAAATTTTACAGAAACAAAAACTTGTTTAAGTTGGTTAAACAGATAGAGGGTTTCGAGATGAAACTCCAGGCGCTTGAATCACCTGATTCCGATACACGAGCGAAAAGTTATACTAAAACGAAAATCGGATCAGAAATCGCGATCAGAAAATAATCACGGAAAATCCGAGAAAAAGAAAAAACGACGAACAGATTAACGAACGAACGTTCGTTATCTAGATCTGAACGACGAAAAGGTTCGTTAAAACGAACGAACGAGCGAACGCTCGCTAATTAACCTAAACCGAAGAAAAACCGATCTAAATAAAAAACGGAAACTAAAAAAACCGACAGAAAAACCGAACGGTTTTTCAAGAAGAAAAAACCGACGACACGGGATTCGAGGCGACCTCGGGCGGCGGGTCGGCTGCGGCGGCTCCGGCGAGGCGGCGCGTCGGCGGCGGCGGGGTCCGGCGGGCGGTGAGCGGCGGCGGGCGGCGGCGGCGGCGGGCGGCGCGGGCGCGGGACTAGGTTTTCGGGGCGCGGGGCTGGGTGGCCTCGGGCCTCGGGCGCCCCGGCTTATAAAGCCTAGACGGGCCAGAGTCCCAGGCGGACACGGCCCGTAGGTCGGTTGCGATTTTTTTTTAAATAATAACGCGCCAAAAAAAATAAAAAGAAATAATAAATGGACTCCAAAAATTCCGAAATAAATTTTGCCCGACTTCTAAAATCAAGCCGGACAAAGTGAACATTTATTTGGGGCCTAAATGCAATTTTGAGAAACACATATTTTTCCTAAATTCAAATAAAACATCGAAAAACTCCGAAATAAAATCTCGTTTGGTTTTATTATTAAGCCCTCAATATTTCTTTATTTTGGGAAAGTCATTTTATTCCCTCTCTCATACTTTTGTAGTAGAAATAATTGATGATAAAATAAATAAAATCAAATGATCCTATTCTCAAATTTGATAAAACTCAAATATGAAAATAACGAAATCCCCAACTCTCTCCGTGGGTCCTTGAGTTGCATAGAATTTCTAGGATCAAAACCAAAAGCAAATAAAATATGGTATGCAATGATGATCTAATGTATAACATTCCAAATTGAAAATTAGGGATGTTACAGGTTTTATGTTTTAGTTAGTGTTTGTGCCAAGTAGAACCAATAGGATCTTCTTGGGTGATAATTATTTGATCTTGCTGAACAAGACAGAACCTTTGCGCTCACGAAAATAATTTTTAAAATTCACTAGAACGTGATATCAATATACCAATTTTACAGGTTTTCCTAGTTTGTCTGAATTTTCGGAGTTCGAGAAGTATTCGAACAAATCAGATTGCTACAGACTGTTCTATTTTTGACAGATTCTGTTTTTCGTGTGTTGTTTGCTTATTTTAATGAATCTATGGCTAGATCGGGGAGTATGAACCATAGAGAAGTTGGAATACAGTAGGTTTAACACCTATATAAATAAAGAATGAGTTCATTACAGTACCTTAAAGTGGTGATTTGTTTTCTTATACTAACGGAGCTCATGAGATTTTCTGTTGAGTTTTGTGTTGTGAAGTTTTCAGATTTTTGGGTAAAGATTTGATGGATTATGGAATAAGGAGTGGAAAGAGCCTAAGCTTGGGGATGCCCAAGGCACCCCAAGGTAAATTCAAGGACAAACAAAATCCTAAGCTTGGGGATGCTCCAGAAGGCATCCCCTCTTTCGTCTTCGTCCATCGGTAACTTTACTTGAGGCTATATTTTTATTCACCACATGATATGTGTTTTGCTTGGAGCGTCTTGTATGGTTTGAGTCTTTGCTTTTTAGTTTACCAAAATCATCCTTGCTGTACACAACTTTTGGAGAGACACACATGAATCAGAATTTATTAGAATACTCTATGTGCTTCACTTATATCTTTTGAGCTAGATAATTTTGCTCTAGTGCTTCACTTATATCTTTTAGAGCATGGTGGTGGTTTTATTATATAGAAATTGTTGATCTCTCATGCTTCACTTACATTATTTTGAGAGTCTTATAGAACAGCATGGTAATTTTCTTTGGCTATAAAATTAGTCCTAATACAATGAACATCCAAGATGGGTATAATAAAAACTATCATATAAAGTGCATCGAATACTATGAGAAGTTTGATACTTGATAATTGTTTTGAGATATGAAGATGGTGATATTAGAGTCATGCTAGTTGAGTAGTTGTGAATTTGAGAAATACTTGTTCTAAAGTTTGTGATTCCGTAGCATGCACGTATGGTGAACCGTTATGTGATGAAGTCGGAGCATGATTTATTTATTGATTGTCTTCCTTATGAGTGGCGGTCGGGGACGAGCGATGGTCTTTTCCTACCAATCTATCCCCCTAGGAGCATGCGCGTAGTACTTCGTTTCGATAACTAATAGATTTTTGCAATAAGTATGTGAGTTCTTTATGACTAATGTTGAGTCCATGGATTATACGCACTCTCACCCTTCCACCATTGCTAGCCTCTCTAATACCGCGCACTTTTCGCCGGTATCATACACCCACCATATACCTTCCTCAAAACAGCAACCATACCTACCTATTATGGCATTTCCATAGCCATTCTGAGATATATTGCCATGCAACTTACCACCGTTCCGTTTGTTATGACATGTTTCATCATTGTCATATTGCTTTGCATGATCATGTAGTTGACATCGTGTTTGTGGCAAAGCCACCTTTATAATTCTTTCATACATGTCACTCTTGATTCATTGCATATCCTGGTACACCACCGAAGGCATTCACATAGAGTCATATTTTGTTCTAAGTATTGAGTTGTAAGTAAACAAAAGTGTGATGATCATCATTATTATAGCATTGTCCCCAGTGAGGAAAGGATGATGGAGACTATGATTCCCCAACAAGTCGGGATGAGACTCCGGACAAAAAGAAAAGAAAAAGAGGCCATAAAAGAAAGAAAAAAGGGCCCAAATAAAAAAATGAAAAAATGAGAGAAAAAGAGAGAAGGGGCAATGCTACTATCCTTTTACCACACTTGTGCTTCAAAGTAGCACCATGATCTTGATGATAGAGAGTCTCCTATGTTGTCACGTTCATATACTAGTGGGAATTTTACATTATAGAACTTGGCTTGTATATTCCAATGATGGGCTTCCTCAAAATGCCCTAGGTCTTCGTGAGCAAGCGAGTTGGATGCACAGCCACTTAGTTTCTTTTGTTGAGCTTTCATACACTTACAGCTCTAGTGCATCTGTTGCATGGCAATCCCTACTCACTCACATTGATATCTATTGACGGGCATCTCCATAGCCCGTTGATACGCCTATTTGATGTGAGACTATCTTATCCTTTTGTCTTCTCCACAACCACCATTCTATTCCACATATAGTGTTATGTCCATGGTTCACGCTCATGTATTGCGTGAAGATTGAAAAAGTTTGAGAACATCAAAAGTATGAAACAATTGCTTGGCTTGTCATCAGGGTTGTGCATGATTTAAATATTTTTTGTGATGAAGATAGAGCATAGCCAGACTATATGATTTTGTAGGGATAACTTTCTTTGGCCATGTTATTTTGAGAAGACATGATTGCTTTGTTAGTATGCTTGAAGTATTATTATTTTTATATCAATATTAAACTTTTATCTTGAATCTTTCGGATCTGAACATTCATGCCACAATAAATAAAATTACATTGAGAATTACGCTAGGTAGCATTCCACATCAAAAATTCTGTTTTTATCATTTACCTACTCGAGGACGAGCAGGAATTAAGCTTGGGGATGCTTGATACGTCTCCAACATATCTACATTTTTTTATTATTCCATGCTATTATATTATCTATTTTGGATGTTTAATGGCCTTTATTATGCACTTTTATATTATTTTTGGGACTAACCTACTAACCAAAGGCCCACTACAAATTGTTGTTTTTTGTGTGCCAATTTCAGTGTTTTGCAGAAAAGGAATATCAAACGGAATCCAAACGGAATGAAACCTTCGGGAGAGTTATTTTTGGAACAAACGCAATCCAGGATACTTGGAGTGGACATCAAGGAAGCAATGAGGTAGCCACGAGGTAGGGAGGCGCGCCCAGGGGGGTAGGCACGCCCCCATCCTCGTGGGCCCCTTGTGGATCCACCAACCTACTTCTTTCGCCTATATATACTCATATACCTTGAAAACATCCAAGAGCACCACGAAACCCTATTTCCACCGCCGCAACCTTCTGTACACATGAGATCCCATCTTGGGGCCTTTTCCGGCGCTCCGCCGGAGGGGGAACCGATCATGGAGGGCTTCTACATCAACACCATAGCCTCTCCGATGATGTGTGAGTAGTTTACCATAGACCTTCGGGTCCATAGTTATTAGCTAGATGGCTTCTTCTATCTCTTTGGATCTCAGTACAAAGTTCTCCTCGATTCTCTTGGAGATCTATTCGATGTAATTCTTTTTGCGGTATGTTTGTCGAGATCCGATGAATTGTGGGTTTGTGATCAAGATTGTCTATGAACAATATTTGGTTCTTCTCTGAATTCTTATATGTATGATTTGATATCTTTGCAAGTCTCTTCGAATTATCAGTTTGGTTTGGCCTACTAGATTGATCTTTCTTGCAATGGGAGAAGTGCTTAGCTTTGGGTTCAATCTTGCGGTGTTCTTTCCCAGTGACAGCAGGGGCAGCAAGGAACGTATTGTATTGTTGCCATCGAGGATAAAAAGATGGGGTTTATATCATATTGCTTGAGTTTATCCCTCTACATCATGTCATCTTGCCTAATGCGTTACTCTGTTCTTATGAACTTAATACTCTAGATGCATGCTGGATAGCGGTCGATGTGTGGAGTAATAGTAGTAGATGCAGAATCGTTTTGGTCTACTTGTCGCGGACGTGATGCCTATATACATGATCATGCCTAGATATTCTCATAACTATGCGCTTTTCTATCAATTGCTCGACAGTAATTTGTTCACCCACCATAGATTATGCTATCTTGAGAGAAGCCACTAGTGAAACCTATGGCCCCCGAGTCTATCTTCCATCATATTATTTTCCTATCAATTTACTATTTCTGTCGCGGTTTATTTTTTAATCTTTAATTTCCAATCTATATCATAAAAATACCAAAAATATTTATCTTATTATCTCTATCAGATCTAACTTTTGCAAGTGGCCGTCAAGGGATTGACAACCCCTTTATCGCGTTGGTTGCAAGGTTCTTATTTGTTTGTGTAGGTACAAGGCGACTTGTGTGTAACCTCCAACTGGATTGATACCTTGGTTCTAAAGAACTAAGGTAAATACTTAAGCTACTTTGTCGCATCACTCTTTCCTCTTCAAGGGAAAACCAACGCCTGCTCAAGAGGTAGCAGTTCACCGTACTTGTTACGGCACTGCCGAGGGAGCTGCGATTTACACACCCGAAAGTAAGTATTGCTACCTAGTTCTGTGCATATCCCATTGATTCTAGTTAGTTTCATCAATACCATTTAGCGTGCTTGCGGGAGGAACTCGGGAATGATTTTTGCGGATACTACGTTTGCGAGTTCATCTACAACGCGACGGCCTCTATGCGGGGCTACTCTAAAAAACAATATGAAGTGTGTAAGAAAAACTATTCACAATTTTATTTTATTACCATCATTTGTGTTGAGTTTCATTCTTATACATGTATTGACCCTCTTCTTGAATTTACATCTGGCAGATGCGGGATGAACTCCTACCACAAGATCGCATACGAGAAATTCAAGAGGAATTGGCGGGAATCTTTCTTGACCACGTCATCAATAAAGTCGAAGAATACCATGTGCAAATTGACATTAGATGCTAGGGATTGTAAGAGATCTTATATTGTATATATGTAGGTAGTAGCATCGGATAGATATACGAAAACTTGTTGTTCGAAAAATCTCTCGGAGAAAGAGAGGTGCACTCCTCTCTGTATATGTTCATGACGATCTTGTTTAATTAATGGTTCCTTCATTTGCTTACTAGCTAGCGTGTCGAGTTCTCTATATACGTATAGTAGCTAGCGTCGACCAAGCACGGAGATAAGAGAGGTCACTTATCTCTATTAGCTAGCTAACACAATATATGAAACCCCTAAATTAACCCTCCAAATCGCCCTAACCCCCCTTTCAAAAAAAAACCTACTCCTGCCAGCTGCCTGGGCATCCCGCAGCGGCCACGTGGAGCCCCTTCTATCCCGATTCATAAGCGAATCGGGACTAAAGGTTTTGGGCTTTAGTACCGGTTCCAGAACCGGGGCTAATGGGCCTCTGGAACCGGGACAAATGGGCCGTTTTCTACTAGTGATAATGCCTCATAGCCGGTCTGTGGTATTCCTCCACTTCGTGTACACACTTTTATTATCATATGTGTAAGGTAGGCCTGAGAATCCAAGATCATAAAAACCACATATTTCCAGCACATCTCTAAAAGCAACCATTTGTTGTTCGTTGCATTTGGACACAGACAAATGTTTAAAAGGACATAGAACTTCACTAAAATCACCAATGACACACCACGGCAAGTCTGATTGTACACTCAAGTTTCTGATTGTGGACCATATTAGGTGTTTGTTTTCCACCCTTGGTTCCCCATACACACAGGTCAGTCACCATAAAGGATCGTTCGGAGTAACACATATGTAAGCATCAATATAGCGTTCATTTATTTTTGTAACATCCACATATATATGATCACTCCAAAACAAAGCAACACCACCACTTAGACCATCACTATCTAGACCAGCGAAAACCTCTTAATCGTAACCTAACACGAAGCTGACGTACTTTATCTGCTTTTTGCCTAGTTTCACATAAAAAGACCAAATTTGCTTTGGTGGATCGAACAAGACCCGTCAAATCATGAACTGTTGGTTTGTTGGCCGCACCCCGACAGTTCCAACTAATGCAATTCATTGCTCCTAAGGAGGCACCACAGTTGGCCCCGTCAGTTTACCAGCGGCCCCATGGCTGGTTGCCTCCTTTTCCCACTTGCCATCCTCGTCCATATCCTCCTAGACTTGGTTCTCCCCGTCCTGTGTTCCGCCAACCTTGCCTTTTTTCTGCTTGCCTCCTTCTCCTATTATTTCATGTACATCTGTAACAACAGAACCAACGCGAGCATTGGCTTGCTCCATATTTTCATCAGCTGGCCTTTTACCTAGGACTGAATCAGCCTCTGACATGTGAGCATCAGAAGACTCCTGCTGCATCAAGTAGTCCATAGCTCTCATATCAAATGTGTACATGGACTCCTTCGGGCCAATAGCTCATGTGCGACATCTTTCGTGGGAATTGGACAGAGAGCGACATTTTTCACGAAAATGGCTTTGGGGTGACACTTTTGAGCGAGTAAATATCTCAAACACAACATGGCCCATAAACTGAACTAATGCCCTCATTAGCTGTTATGGGCTGGACCCACAACTTATCCACGTAAGCGCGGGACCCACCACTTGTCCAGTAAGCACGGGACCCACAACTTATCCACATAAGCACGGGACCACCACTTGTCCAGTAAGCACGGGACCCACCTCTTCGCAGCTAAAAAGAGACGACCGCTCGTACCCATCCGCCCACCGCTGCCCATTGCTTCCCCTTTCCCCAATCTTCCTCTTCTTCGGCAAGCTAGTGCAGATGTCCACCTCCTCCGCCACGCACTCAAGATGGCGTTAGTATGGTCCAGTGCCGCTCACAAGGTGCCCTGATTGCCCACGCCCAGAGCCTCTGAAACGGTGGGTCAGTAGGACTGATGAGAGAATGGAAATCTTGGGCGGGAATTTGTGAAGTGCTTGAGCAAAACAATGGCAGGAAGGGATGGCAAGGTTAGATCTCAGTTCTTAGCTCGTTCTATCACTGCCGTTTGCTCTGATTTCTCCATGTTTTGTTTTTTCCCTCGAATTTCGAATTTAGGGTTCATGTTGTTGTTTTCAGATCCTGAAGAAATGCACACATTTCGAGTGGATGGATGATTATGTTGAGAGGATTCAGTTCCAGGTCTACATTGATTCGAGCGGGGCCGCAACCTGGGAGCTCAATTTGGGTGGGGTGCCGCAGATGGAGAATTTGGGTTCGAGCTCAGACAGAGGGGCGGGCAGAGTCGTGTCGATGGCGAGATATGCGTGCAATGTTGAACTGCACTTGGAGTCTAAACTAACGGAACTAACCGAGGAACTGAAGAAGATCAAGAAAAATCAAATGGAGATGATCGATTTGCACAAGCAAGCAAATATCATGGTAGTAGGGTTCTATTGTTGTGTCATTGCTCTGTTTTTGTTTTACTTGTTGTTCCTCCGTCATAGGGGGCATTTAGGTCTGTCAGGGCAGAGGATGCGATCTGTGCGCCATGCCAAGTTCATGTAACAGAATCAAAGCAGAAATATTCAGTGTTCATGCTCTGTTCTTGTTCTTCAGTTAATAGAGTGCACACCCCCCATATTCAGTTTCTAGTTAAAAAAGCTTCCTGCCGAATAGATGTTGGGCCGTGAAAAAACAACGAGGCCCAAATAGAGACAATCCGACCCGTGTAGGGGCACCAGCCCAGTTTTATAGCATAGGCACCCATGTTTAAAAAAATGCTTCGACTAAAACCTCAAAACAAAATGTTGATTCGGCGAATAAACCTTTAATAAACATATACTACTTTACTTGTTTTTTCTTTAGCCAAATTTTTCTGTCGAATAAATGTTGGGCCGTATGTATTGTAACTTTTTTGTTTTCTTTACATATTTGTTGCTTGTCCACTATTGTTTTGTGATTGTTTCTATACATGTCTACGGTTACATGAAACACAAATTAAATGGGGATATGTGAAAGCCTCAGAAATCATTTTTGGAAATGATCAAGTTAAAATTCGATTCAAATAGGTCAGGTGACCATATTAGCCAAGCTAAATTAGTTGCATGTCCATGGTTGCACAAAAATTTGCACCGTACAACTACTAGCTAAAGTGACCCTATTAGCCAGGGCCTAGATACATGCATGCACACATGCAGCACTCCAAGATATGAAAAGTTTTTTGCAAAAAAAATTGGGTACCCATACACTTGCATGTCCATAGTGGAATCTACCTTTTATTAGTAACACATAGATCAACTAGATAGAACATCAAGCACGATATATATCAACTGACCAATATCAACTAGATAGAAAAAACTGATAGAACACTTCAGAATATAGTAGCATAAGTAGTAGCATTGCATGAGCTAGATATGTAGTACCACATTACAACTAATATAGATAAGGGTAGCACGACATACATAGTACCATCACAACTTATATAGATAGTTCAACCCAACATGACAATAATAGAACACCACCGGCTTGCTTGCTTGCTTGCTCCAAGGCCAACTCCTTCACTCGTCGTCATCGGTGGGATACGGGAGGGTGTGCATGCGCTCATCGACGAGGAAGGCGCTGTCAAAATCGGTGAAGATGTTCTACATGGTGAATGCGATGAACTCGCATCCACACCAAAAAAATGGCCGAGGAGGTAGTAGGCGTCGAAGGGGTTGGTGAAACTCACGATGAGCCCGATAGGATGGCCATTGCTACTGACCTCTTCGACACGGAACATGACCAGAGAGCCCCTTGGGAGGTGGCGGTAGCTGGCGAAGAGGAAGAACTTGGTCAGCCCCCTTTCCCCCCTCCACCTCGAGATCGCCTGCACCCGTAGGGTGTTCTCCACCCGGACTCTGGCAGGGTAGAGCCTCTCAGGGAAGGTGGGCGGCACATGATAGGTAGCCAGGATGAACTACATCTTGCTTGCTAGCTTCGACTGGATCTTGTGACAGCTCGAACGGCTTGTGGTGAAGATGGGAGATGAAGGAGAGTGAGAGGAAGATGTAGAGGAAGATGTAGGCTTGGGTGTGCTTAAATTGCCGAGGTGCACCATTTTAACATTTTGTTTTCCCCTCCCTCGTAATGGCCTGGGAAACGGGCAATGTGGCATCGAGTCACCCGAGCCAACCCATGTGTACACGCACATGCATTATGGTAGTAATGCCAACGACCCGCGTAGCACTCTAGCAATTAAAACGCGTCGAGAGATGAGCTTGATGCCATGCATGCAGCGGCTAGTGACGGTCGGGCATCTAGACCCATATAGAACGGGTAAATAGCCATAATGCGACGAGGGTGTCGGCGGGCGTGCTCGATGCCATGCATGCAACGTCGAACGCTGCGAGGGCGGCCACGGCAGGGCTGCGCACGCGTGCATGCTTTTCAGGCCAAATGTAGCATGCTGTCCATCGGTCCAATGGGTCGGCCACTTTAATTAAGCCCAACAACACATGGCAGGCCTGCTCAGTCTTATACAATGTTAAAAAATGGGCTAAAACGACCAGCCAATGAAAGCGCAGCCCACAGATCTGCGACGTGGCTCCTGATCTAGACCGTTGCTTATGTTCACATCCATCCAATGGCCCAGAATGTTGCGTGTTATAATATTCAGCATCTTCGAATCAGCCAATCAGAGAGCAGCCCGCGGTTCACTGACATACCTTAGTGCCTAATCCAGACCGTCCATTCACAGTGATCCAATGGCCCAGAGGAGTGCGGGGTTTTGATGGGCTTTTGATGGGTTTTGAGAGGTTTTCAATGGTTAGGGTTGAGCATAACTAATTCAAAAAAATCAAAAAAAAATATAAAACTTGTGACGATCATCGTTCTATGTGACTAAGTATCTAGGAAAGATAAGAAACTTGGACTACGAATATTTTCATGAAAAAACCTTCACAAAAGATGGCTATCAAGAACGAGGTTGTAGGGTTTTTAAGAGAAGTGAGCTAGGGTTTAGTGTTAAACATGTCATACTTGATCGAAACGATCCAATATCAGGAAGGACTCTTATATACACACACTAGATGTCAAGTTTCCTTTTTTGGCTCATTTAGAGAAGGTAAAAAAACTAGCTTACAAATGGGTCTGTTTTCCCTAGCTTTGGAGGGGTTTTGGAGCTCATGTGGAGCACATTTTTCATGTCCAGAGTTTCACATAATAAAAGTGCTTCGATTAATCAACTAACATGCATAATAGTCCAGAAATCATTGTAACACCAAAGCATAGACCAAATAACTTCGTATTTGAATTTTGGCTCAAATTTGAATTTTGTCTCAAACTTGAATAGTATTACACAAATACACATCATATCAAAGTAAAAATACCATTACACAAATTCAGGCAAGGTTTTATTATTACAACATAGTAGCAACACACAAGTTTCAACCCCAAATTTTCACTTCTGCTTCTTCCTACCACTCGATTTCTTCTTATTTTTACCAGTGCATGTTTTTGGTTGTACAACACCCAAATCACTCAAGCTCTTGATTTTCTTCACTGGACTGCCCGGAACAGAAACTTCATTTCGCACCACAATAGTTCAGTATCATCGGACCCAATATCACCAGTTGGCAACACAACTTCCAATAGAGGCTCAGTTGGCACCACATCAGCTGGAATATCTTCAGGTGGCAACTCAACTTCCAACATAGGCTCAGCTTGCACAACATCAGCTAGAATATCTTCAGAGGTACCCATATCTTCAGTTGGCACCACACAATCAAAATCTTGCTCATCTTGCAGCAGCACATCCAAGTCTTGCTCATTTTGCACCACACCATCCAAGTCTGGTTGAATGTGTACTGTTTCACCAAAACTTCTCTTTCTTCTACAGCCATTGCCTCTTGCCTTTTTCTTTGGCCAGCAGTCTTCAACAACAAGGGGCTCACCTGCATGCTTCCTCCTAAAAAGATAAAGCATGTCAACTGGTTAGTAATTGAGAAATGCAACAAAATAGTAAACAATGCAAACATATGCCCACATACTTTGGCCTTTCAGGAGTGTAACAACATTTGGGAGATCCAACTCGATGCCCAAGTTCCTGGTACAACTTGCATCTATTTTTGTTACCTTTTTGGGACCTTTTTGGCTTTGCATCCTTCTTTCCCTTGCCCTTTTACTACTCCCACCTTTTTCAAACCATGCCTTGAATCTACTCTCTTTAGGCCTGCCAGCCTTTTTTGTTAGGGAAGGGCACATGGAAAATTCAATTTCCACTTCAGGCCACTGAGACTGATTTGTAAGTGCTGGAATTGGAGTTGCATATGCAACCTTGAATCTTGCTACTGAGTAATATTCGTGCAAATATGGGTGCATGTTTATCTTCGATCAGGAGGCCAAGAAAAGTATGGCGTGATCACATGGTTTCACAGTGTGTTGCCACTCCAAACAAGTGCAATCATGCATTTCAGTGTCAACAACATGCCTTTTCCCAGTTTTGGTATCTCTAACTTCAGCACCCCACACAGAAGATTTTTCAACAGATAAATGTCTAAGATTTCTGCTCCTATTGACCACATGTTGTACCACTGCAAGAAGCCTATCCCCTTGTAGACAATCACCAATCCTTCTTCTCAATTCCCACAAGCGCATGATAATGATCCTGATTTGGTCAACCATGTCATGCACAGGATTTTTTTTAATTGCTTCACCTTGTTGTTAAAACTTTCTGTCAAGTTGTTGTTGATATGATCACACTTGATGGCAGTGTTAAATCCTGACCTAACTAGAATAGAGAATGGTAGGCATTCACCCATGGACCAAACTCAGGGCATGGTGTCATTATATTACCAAGAAGATATGAATGTGTCTGTTTAGTGTAAGATCTTATAGCTGGCCACATGCAACCAAATTCTTCCCCTCTGAATTTTTTGATCAAATTGATCCACATATGGCCGAAGCACTCCCTCTTCTCACAATGGGGGAAAACATTCTTCACTGCATTTTCTAGCCCTTTGCATGCATCTCTGTGGACTGCCAAAGGTGACTGGTGATACGTCTCTGTCGTATCTACTTTTCCAAACACTTTTGCCCTTGTTTTGGACTCTAACTTGCATGATTTGAATGGAACTAACCCGGACTTGTTTTCAGCAGAATTGCCATGGTGTTATTTATGTGCAGAAACAAAAGTTCTCGGAATGACCTCAAACTTCACGGAGATTATTTTTGGAAATAATGAAAAAATACTGGCGAAAGAATCAAAGACAGGGGGCCCACACCCTTTCCACGACGGTGGGGGGCGCGCCTGCCCCCTGGGCGAGCCCCCTGCCTCGTGGGCCCCATGGTGCTCCACCGACCTCAACTCGAACTCCATATATTCGTGTTCGGGGAGAAAAAAATCAGAGAGAAAGATTAATCGCGTTTTACGATATGGAGCCGCTGCCAAGCCCCAAACTCTCTCGGGAGGGCTGATCTGGAGTATGTTCGGGGCTCCGGAGAGGGGAATCCGTCGCCATCGTCATCATCAACCATCCTCCATCACCAATTTCATGATGCTCATCGTCGTGCGTGAGTAATTCCATCGTAGGCTTGCTGGACGGTGATGGGTTGGATGAGATTTATCATGTAATCGAGTTAGTTTTGTTAGGGATTGATCCCTAGTATCCACTATGTTCTAAGATTGATGTTGCTATGACTTTGCTATGCTTAATGCTTGTCACTAGGGCCCGAGTGCCATGATTTCAGATCTGAACCTATTATGTTTTCATGAATATATGTGAGTTCTTGATCCTATCTTGCAAGTCTATAGTCACCTACTATGTGTTATGATCCGGCAACCCCGAAGTGACAATAATCGGGACCACTCCCGGTGATGACCATAGTTTGAGGAGTTCATGTATTCACTATGTGTTAATGCTTTGGTCCGGTACTCTATTAAAAGGAGGCCTTAATATCCCTTAGTTTCCATTAGGACCCCGCTGCCACGGCAGGGTAGGACAAAAGATGTCATGCAAGTTCTTTTCCATAATCACGTATGACTATATTCAGAATACATGGCTACATTACATTGATGAATTGGAGCTAGTTCTGTGTCACCCTATGTTATGACTGTTACATGATGAACCACATCCGACATAATTCCCCATCACCGATCCAATGCCTACGAGCTTTTCACATATTGTTCTTCGCTTATTTACTTTTCCATTGCTACTGTTACAATTACTACAAAACCCAAAAATATTACTTTTGCTACCGTTACCGTTACTTCCGTATTACTTTGCTACTAAATACTTTGCTGCAGATACTAAGTTATCCAGGTGTGGTTGAATTGACAACTCAACTGCTAATACTTGAGAATATTCTTTGGCTCCCCTTGTGTCGAATCAATAAATTTGGGTTGAATACTCTACCCTCGAAAACTGTTGCGATCCCCTATACTTGTGGGTTATCAAGACTATTTTCTGGCGCCGTTGTCGGGGAGCATAGCTCTATTCTTTGAGTCACTTGGGTTTTATATCTGCTGGTCACTATGAAGAACTTGAAAGACGAGAAAACAAAATTTTATCCCTCAACTACGAGGGGAGGTAAGGAATTGCCATCTAGCTCTGCACTTGATTCACCTTCTCTTTTGAGTAAGCTTGCGACACCTAAACCTGCTTCTGTTATTAATTCTGATATGTCGCATGTTATTGTTGATGCCACTTTGCTATGCATTATACTTATGATGAAACTACTTCTATGTTTGATACTACTGTGCCACTTGGTGAATTTCTTGATGAACAACTTGCTAGGGCTAGAGAGAATGAAATTATTGAAACTGATAATATTGATGAAAGTGATGATGAAGATTCTCCCCCTAAATATGAGTTGCCTGTTGTGCCTGAGGGCTATGTTATGGATGAAGAAACTGCTAGAGACTTTCTTGCTTGCAATGATAGAAGCAATCTTAAGAAATTATTAGCTAAGCTTAAACAAAAAACTCTGAATGCTAGAATGAAATATGATCCTGCTTATGCTACTTCACCTATCTTTGTTACTGATAAGGATTATGAATTCTATGTTGATCCTGATATAATTACTTTGGTTGAATCTGATCATTTTTATGGCTATGAATCTGAAACTGTTGTGGCACATCTTACTAAATTAAATGATATAGCCACCCTGTTCACTAATGATGAGAAAACTCGCTACTATTATATCCTTAAAATATTTCCGTTCTCATTAAAGGGTGATGATAAGATATAGTTTAATTCTCTTGATCCTGGTTGTGTGCGTAGTCCCCAGGATATGATTTATTACTTCTCTGCTAAATATTTCCCCGCTCATAAGAAACAAGCTTCTTTAAGGGTTATATATAATTTTGTGCAAATTGAAGAAGAGAGTCTCCCACAAGCTTGGGGGAGGCTTCTCCAATTACTTAATGCCTTGCCTGATCATCCTCTTAAGAAAAATAAAATACTTGATATCTTTTATAATGGACTAACCGATGCTTCCAGAGACCACCTGGATAGTTGTGATGGTTCTGTTTTCAGGGAAAGAACACCGGATGAAGCTGAAATTCTATTGAATAATATGTTGACCAATGAAAATAATTGGACACTTCCTGAGCCAACTCCTAAGACAACTACGAAGAAAAGGGGTGTTCTATTTCTCAGTCCTGAAGATATGCAAGAGGCAAAGAAATATATGAAAGAAAAGGGTATTAAAGATGAAGATGTTAAGAATTTACCTCCTATTGAAGAAATACATGGTCTTAATTTACCGCCTGTTGAAGAAATATATGGTCTTAATTCATCACCAATTGAAGAAACACATGGTCTTGATAACCCGACACAGGTAGTAAAGGTAAATTCTCTCTATAGATTTGATGAAGGTGATATTCCTCGTTATAAGTTTGGTAGCCAATGCTTAGATGACTTCGATAATTTTATTGTCAAACAAGAAAATTTCAATGCTTATGTTGGTAGACAATTGAAACAAAATTCTTATATGCTTGAACACTTGAGTGATTATATGTCTAGAGTTAAAGGTGAACTTAAACTCATTAGTAAACATGCTTCTATGGTTACCACTCAAGTAGAACAAGTACTTAAAGCTCAGAATGATTTGCTCAATGAATTGAATAATAAGAATAATGACTATGTTGTTAGAGTGGCTACTAGAACTGGTAAAATGACTCAGGAACCTTTGTATCCTGAAGGCCATCCTAAGAGAATTGAGCAAGATTCTCAGAGAAATAATGTAGATGCACCTAGTCCCTCTAAAAAGAAGAAAAAGAAAAATGATAGGACTTTGCATGCTTCTAGTGAACCTGTTGCTGACACACCTGAGAATCCCAATGATATTTCTATTTCTGATGCTGAAACACAATCTGGTAATGAACATGAACCTAGTGAAAATATTAATGGTGATGTTCATGTTGATGCTCAACCTAGTAATGATAACGATGTAGAAATTGAACCTGTTGTTGATCTTGATAACCCACAATCAAAGAATCAACGTTATGATAAGAGAGACTTTGTTTCTAGGAAGCACGGTAAAGAAAGGGAGCCATGGGTTCAGAAACCCATGCCTTTTCCTCCTAAACCATCCAACAAAAAGGATGATGAGGATTTTGAGTGCTTTGCTGAAATGATTAGACCTATCTTCTGTCACATCCCTAGTCCTGGCATGCACTAGGCTAGCCCTTTATGTGTGCATCATGTTTAATTTTTTTCAAATAAACTGAAATGGGGATGTTCAAACCCTAGCACCAAATGAAATTCAAATAGGTTCAACCAAAAAAAATATTTTTAGTGAATCCAAATGGCTTTCAAAAATGTTCATCATTTCTGGAAAATGCTAGAACCATAACCAGAGGTGTTGCACATTTTTCCATGACATATTTGGTCACTGAATTAAATCATATGTACTTTGCATTTGGGCATTTAAATGCTAGTAACTATTTTAAATGCTTGAATAATTCTGAACTTAAGTGTGGGCTATTAGGATTAATCCCAACAGAGCCCACAATTATTTGCAGGATTTTTGGAAACGTTTTAGTATTTTTAATAAAGCCCTAAAGATTACAGAATAATAGAAAAGAGAAATATTAGAGAGAGAGAGAGAGAGAACTTACATGGCGCCACCAACCGGCCCAGCTGGCAGCCCACCTGTGCGGCCCAGCCCACCTGGCCCCTCCCCTGTCGTCTTCCTCCCTGCCAGGAGGACGGGCACGCGCCCGGCGCGTGCGGCCACGCGCCCCGGCCACCTCCTCCCTCCCTGCCTGCCTGGCTCCTCCCCGGTGCTCCTAGACGACGCCACGCACCCCCTGGAACCCCCTCGTTCACTCTCTCGTCCCCATCCCCTCCTCTGGCTCCCTCTCTCTCCCACCGAGCGGAGCTCGTCGCCGCCGCTTGCTGCTGCCGCTGCCACCGCCTTCCCCTCTCTTCTCCGACGTGCCCAAAAGCTTCGCCTCGACCCCCTCTTCCTCCTCACCATGCCAAGCGACGCCGGGGGCCCTGCAGTGACGCCGACGCCATCGTCTTCAACCTTCGGCTTCGAGATCGCTGGAGATGCTCCGACGCCGTCCGGCCTCCCCCGAGCACGCTGAGCTACTCATCGACCTCGCCGTGAGCTCCTCTGCCGAACCCCTCTCTCCCCATGCTCTATTTCCCTCTCTAGCCGCCGTTTCCATCGAGCTCGAGAGCTCGGCTTCGCCGGCGATGTCGCCGCCGTGGCCTGAGCTCGACCCAGCCATGACCTTGCACCGCATCATGCTCCTAGCTACCCCAGGAGTCCGCCAGTAGCTTCCCCCTCACGTGCTTCCTAGCGCTAACCCGCACCAACCCCGAACTCTGGCCGCCGCATTCGTGCTCGCCGCCGTCGACTCAGACCACCCCAGCTTCTCCCACTTGCACTACCAGATGCGCACGACCCCCAGCTACGCGTAGCACCAAACCGCTGTCCAAATGGTCGCCTGTGGGCGAAACCCAACGCGCTCCGCCGCCACTGACCTCGCCGGCGACGAGCCGTCGGCCTAATCCTGGTTTAGTTAGCACTAATGACCTCGTAACCCCCCCCCCCAGAGCCACTGCCATGTGGGCCCCCGTGCTTGTTTAGGTTAGTTTAATTTCTGTTTAGGTTAGTGTTAATCCAGCGGACCCCACGTGTCAGCTTTGACTTTGACCAAGTCAGCGTTGACCTGGTCCCACCTGTCATCCACCCAACCAGCCCTGTTACACTGACCCGTGGGTCCCAGCCATCAGGTTTGACCTGGGCTGGCGCCTTTGACCTGCTGATGTCACCCCGATGTCATGCTGACGCAAATAACCTTTTCTGGATTTATTTAATTCAGGAAATTCCAGAAAATAGTGCTAACTTCTAAAAATCATAGAAATTCAACCATAACTCCAAATCAAACAAATTATATATGAAAAATGATCAGAAAAATCCAATCTATCCATCTGTACCATTTTCATGCATGTTAGAACAACTTATACCTGCTGATCAGGTCAAATCAATTAAATGGCATTTAAACCCTCACATATGGAGTTTGAATTTGAACCTAGTGTTCGAACCAACCCCATTTAACTTGTTGCTAGATGCATTAGGCCAATCAACAGCATATTGCCATGTCACATTCATGCATCATATTGTTGCATTGCATTGATTATGTTTCTTCTTTGTTTGTCGGTGCGTGTCCCCTCTCAGTAGACGTGTTCCGATGATGTGATCGATGACACCAATGAAGAAATATACTATCTTCAGAAGTGCCAGGCAAGCAAAACCCCCTTGTTCATTCCGATACAATCCTACTCTCTCGCTCCTACTCTCTTTTACTGCATTAGGACAACAACGATTCATCTGTTACTTGCTGTGGTAGCTGAACCCCTTTATCCTCTGCATGACCTGTCATTGCCATAGTAAATAGATGAAACCCACTAGCATGAGTAGGAGTTGTTTGAGCCCTGATGTGCCTACTCATTCATGCTTATTTGTCATGCCTGCTACTGCTTAGAGTTGAGTCAGGTCTGATTCATCGGGAATGAATTGGAGGTGTGTAAACATGTCCTACTGTGTGTGAGCTAAGTGTGTGAACACGATTTGGTAAAGGTAGTGGTGAGAGGCCATGTAGGAGTACATGGTGGGTTGTCTCATTGTAGTCGTCCTCAGGAACTGAGTTCTGTGTTTGTGATCCATGAACAGCTACTACCACATATTGGGATCCTTAATTGACTCTCTCGACTTATTAATCAACTCGATCTCTGTCCAGAAGTTGCAACTAGTTTCTGGTGTTTGTAGGTAGTGTTAGTAGTCTACCAAGTGGCACCCGATACAGGTGGGCTTGGGACAGACTAGGCACAGTGGCCCGGTGTACCAAGTGGCATGATGGTGGACTTGGGAACCCTGCACACATTGTTTGGGGCCGTGAGCGACACCCCGGCCGGATCTCCTTGCGGATGGAACCAGAATAGGCGATAAACCTGGACGAGAGACTTGTGTGGTTAGTCAGGTCGTGGCCAACACCCTCGCTGGGCTTCCGCTTGAAGGTTGCCGAGTACATGTCGTGTAAACGGCGGTAAGTGGTGAGAGCGTGTGTGAAGAAGTACACCCCTGCAGGGTTAATATGATCTATTCGAATAGATGTGTCCGCTGTAAAGGACTTCTGGGTTGCCTGTACAGTTCATAGACAAGTGAAAGTGGATACTCTAAAATACGCAAGATAAGCGTGAGTGTTATGGATGGCGTTCTCGTAGGGAGACGGGAGCGGATCCATAGTGGTGTATTGATATGGTGAATATGTGGACTCGTGTGCGCCACCTCAAAAGAGTTACTTGCAATCGTAGTTCAGGATAGCCACCGAGTCAAAGCTGGCTTGCTGCAGTTAAACCCCACCATCCCCTTGTTGATAATGATGCATATGTAGTTAGATCTGATGTAAGTCTTGCTGGGTACATTTGTACTCACGTTGCTTAATTTATGTTTTTGTAGAGAGACTTCAGTCTCGCTAGTAGTACCGCGTGGACTTCGATGTTTAGCTTGTTTCCTCAGCTACGATCTTGTGCCCTCGGCAGGATCTGATAGACAGTCAGGCTTCTCAGCCTTTTTCTTTTGTAGATGTCTGTACTCAGACATGTTAAGCTTCCGCTTGTGCTTGACTTGTTTGCTCTGAATGTTGGGTCATGAGACCCATGATTGTAATATCTCGCTCCTCGGAGCCTATTGAATAAAATGTTTAAGTTATAGAGTCATGTTGTGATGCCATGTTGTATTTGCACATATCGAGCATATTGTGTGTATGTTATTGAAATGCTTGGTATGTGTGGGATCTGACTATCTAGTTGTTTATCCTTAGTAGCCTCTCTTACCGGGAAATGTCTCCTTGTGTTTCCACTGAGCCATGGTAGCTTGCTACTGCTCCAGAACACTTAGGCTGACCGGCATGTGTCCTTCTTCGTTCCTGTGTCTGTCCCCTCGGGGAAATGTCACGCGATGAATTTCGGAGTCCTGTTAGCCCGCTATAGCCCGGTTCACCGGAGTCCTGCTAGCCCAGTGCTACAGCCTGGATTCACTCGCTGATGACCGACACATTCGTTGTTGGGTCATGTATGCCTATCCCTGTAAGTTAGTGCCACTTTGGGTTCACGACTAGCCATGTCAGCCCGGGTTCTTTGTCATATGGATGCTAGCGGCACTATCATATACGTGAGCCAAAAGGCGCAAACGGTCCCGGGCCAGGTAAGGTGGCACCCGTGGGAATACCGTGCATGAGGCCGCAAAGTGATATGATGTGTTACATGCTAGATCGGTGTGACTTAGGATCGGGGTCCTTACAGCTTTGGTATCAGAGCTTGACTGCCTGTAGGATTACTAAGCCAAACTGGTCGAAGTTGAGTCTAGAAATTCTTTAGTTATATAAGGGAATTGATTGTGGGATGGAACCTAAGGCTCTTTTTACTCCTTATACCTTATGCCTTCTGATCCGAGTCATCCTATCTTTTCTACGGGGTTAAGGAACTAGGCTTTCTCTTCTTTCTATCAGGATCACGTGTTACTAATCCGTAGACTTATAGAATTTTTGGACTTAAGCCTCGGTTCAGTTTCTACTACTCCTATATGTTAACTGTTGATCTTGAAACCTTGATATTGTGCTTCTGAGTGGCTATGCCACCATTTTTGTAGCATGTCTCAAATTCTTTTGAGCATTTACAGCCGTTATGCTGTCCGAGTCATCCCAGGTTTCTAAATAATCTGATGCATTTGCAAAATCCTTTCCCTCTGGTTTCGATGTTCCTCTAGTCCAGGTTAATCACACTAATTGTGAGTTGAGGTATTCTATTACCTCGACATATATGTTGGAGCTAGTATTATGACCCTGGGTGTCTAGAGTATCACCTAGTAACTTAGCCATGTTTTGTGTTCACAGTGTGATGATTCTGGCCATCATTCTCGAAAGCATCCCGTGATGCCATTTAGTTAGTAGGCATTCTACTTCTGGGTTTTGAACCCGAGATTCACCTTACTTTATGTTGTTAGTGTTGCTCGTACCTTTCGGATATTAGTAACCTTTGCGATAGTCTTCGAGGTTCGTGGTATATCATTCTTCCAATACCATGAACCATTATGGCAGAAGTTCTTTGAACCAAAAGATCGCAACCAGAATGCTCTTGATGAGTCCTCCATTCATAGTTGTGAATCTGCCAGTCCTTCCTCTTTAGCATGGGTTATCCGGAAGAAATACGCTGAATTTGTTCGGCATACTAATCCATGCATCCACAACTCAGAAAAACATATGTTCCTTTGGGTTGTCCCTCCTTAGTCGTCTTCTGACCCTCGTCTATCAATTGATAGTCAAGAGTATGCGTGCATTCTTTCATCGATGCCTACTACTCTTGTGGTCCGTCAAGCCATTCTAGTTCAGAATGACCAGGAGAAACAAACTCCAGTACCTCATCCATTTCTAGGATTGGGTCAAAGCAGTTGTATTCCGCAGATCAAATGCAATCAAGCTTTTGGTCTGTTCCACCTTGGAGTGTTACCCTCTTTATGTCAGGATTGTCATGAGAATTGCACCATCTCTTGTAAATTCTTGACGTAGTGATACTTCTCGCCATCATTGTTCATTCCTTGGTGCCCGTGTTATTGTAACCGGAATGCCGACAAGTATACCGTGATGTGCGAAATCAATACTCCTAGCAACTCTGTTGCTTGGTAGTTAATGGACAATAATTTCATTCTTAGCGTGTTGGTTTTTGAATCATCATTCTAAGATAGATTGTGCTACCTAGTCCTATTCCTCGGTGCACTCTTCTATCATTGAGTTAGGATTGTGTCAATCCCTCGCTCTCTGATCATATCATCTTGCCCTGAAAAGCAAGATTGTTCTCGAGCTTAGTAACATATCGGTGGTTCGTGATTTTCCGAATATCTTCTCGGAAGTATTACCAGGTTGTCCCCTGACCCTTATGTTGAGTTCGTGATCAAGTTGGTTTATTCCTGTAAACCACCCTTTCTCCAAGAATCCGTGTTGGATACCCATGAGCTAGTTGGTTAAGCTAAACAACAACTTGGAGAGTTGGAAGATAAAAGCTTGTTTGACTTAGTTCATGTTAAGGGATATCTTTTTGTGTGTGTGTGTGTTGAAGAAAGATGATATCTTCATCGATCGGTCCTCGTGATCAGTTGTTGGATCTATCATCTTATCAAAACTTTGATTTGAGTGTGGGCTATCCTCAAATCAAGTCAGAACCAACGATGTTCATAATGTTGTTTTACTCGTGGATTTTCCTCGAGCATACACCATTATATCTTTTGGGTCTGACCAGTGCTATCACTTGTTCACATATTTATGGAATTCCTTCTTCATGGAAACTGGGATGAATTGTTGTTGAGCCCATCAGCAACATATTTAACATCTCCATGATTGTGTTGAACATCCAGCTAGTATTGGAAACTTTTATAAGCATTATCTTCATGACCCGCTCATGGAGCATATGTCCGGATGAAAGATGTGACTTTCTCTAATTCACGTGCACTTGGTGTAAGTTGTCGTCGTGTATCCGAAAAAGATTGTTTTTGCTTCCCTTGGAATCATCCCAAGTCAGTCATGCATGTGCGAAGTATACATTTGATTGTGAGATTAGCTACCTCCATTCTATATGTGTCCCTAGCACACCAAGCCACTGATTGATTTGTTCAAGGAGAAGAAGCTCCTTCCTAAGAGTATACCTTATGCAAGGACTTCGATATCCTCGATGATGGTTCCCCACCGGAACTCGGTAGTGTTTTATTGTATGACTACCATGGGATAATGTTTGTCTAGGACAACGTGTTCACATGTTTGTAGTAGAACCAGCTCATGTTTTGGAGCTTGCTATCGTAGTTCATTTCCCGAGAATCTTGCAACTTCATCTCGTCGGTTTGTGTTGCAAACTTTCATTTTTCTTTCTAGACTCGATGAGTCTAGATTATTCTGACACCAACCAGATCTGAATCTCAGGCAGATATGATGGTTGGAACGTTTTCCAAGAATTATAATATTGGTCTCTCTGTAACCGGTAAAGTGGATGTCGTGGCCAACACACCCAACCGAAAGACCTGTTATTGTAGTATCTTGATTGAGAGAGTTGGCCACCTCCCCGTAAGGACTTCGTAGGATTTACTCCATAATTATTCCTTATGGATTTTGTGTTTCCGAAGTCTGACCTTTTACTTGATGTCCTAGATATCAAACCATATCTATGAATGGGTTACGCTAGCACATCAAGGAGAACATTAGAAGCGGAGTGCTAAATGTCTCTCGGTCGATCATCCAGATTTTGTTTCCTTGGCCTCGCTAAGGTGAAATCTGAGAAGGTTATCTTCCTTTGTATCTGCATCATCCATCGATGTTCATCATGGTAGAACGTTGTGCTGCCAGGATCCTCACTTCAGAAATTGGTAAAACCTTGATGAATATGGAAATGCTCAAGTTCTTGAGAGCACGCGCAAGCAAAATCATCCCTTGTGTTGTCTTCAACAAGGTAATCCACATCGTCCATTCTAATCCGGGTATGCCATTCTACCGAAGCCCTCCAAATGGTTGCTCGAGAATTGCCTTAGGTTGGTATAAAGAGTTTCAATGATCTCTGAATCAAAGGTAATTCTTTTTGCCAATTAAGGGGATATTTCTACAAGTCACCATCCCTAAGGTGTCTCGTTGTGGTATCATGGCAACTCAACTCCTCGCTACGCTGACAACCGAACCTAGCGAACCCTCGTCATCTGTCTCACTCCATTTCTTCAGATGTATGCTTCGTGTCTCAACTCGAGATATATGTCAGTATCTCACATCTCACCCCATGAGCTGATCCTGAGTTTTTCGGTCTTCGAGAAGATCGATTCCTCTAGAGTTTTCCTTTCCTCTTCTTGTCATGTTAGTTGGAGTTCTCAGAGGAAGACATCGAGTCAAAGATGGTGATCGATCAACGCCCCTATGAAGTGCAACCTGGATCGTGAAGATTGCGTTAGTTTGCATTCCCCCTTCATCTTACCCTACGCTTGAATCTCGGGATGAGATTCCTGTTTAGTGGGGGCGAGTTGTCACATCCCTAGTCCTGGCATGCACTAGGCTAGCCCTTTATGTGTGCATCATGTTTATTTTTTTTCAAATAAACTGAAATGGGGATGTTCAAACCCTAGCACCAAATGGAATTCAAATAGGTTCAACCAAAAAAATATTTTTAGTTAATCCAAATGGCTTTCAAAAATGTTCATCATTTCTGGAAAATGCTAGAACCATAACCAGAGGTGTTGCACATTTTTCCATGACATATTTGGTCACTGAATTAAATCATATGTACTTTGCATTTGGGCATTTAAATGCTAGTAACTATTTTAAATGCTCAAATAATTCTGAACTTAAGTGTGGGCTATTATGATTAATCCCAACAGAGCCCACAATTATTTGCAGGATTTTTGGAAAAGTTTTAGTATTTTTAATAAAGCCCTAAAGATTACAGAATAATAGAAAAGAGAAATCTTAGAGAGAGAGAGAGAACTTACCTGGCGCCACCAACCGGCCCAGCTGGCAGCCCACTTGTGCGGCCCAGCCCACCTGGCCCCTCCCCTGTCGTCTTCCTCCCTGCCAGGAGGACGGGAACGCGCCCGGCGCGCGCGGCCACGCGCCCCGGCCACCTCCTCCCTCCCTGCCTGCCTGGCTCCTCCCGGGTGCTCCTAGACGACGCCACGCACCCCCTGGAACCCCCCTCGTTCACTCTCTCGTCCCCATCCCCTCCTCTGGCTCCCTCTCTCTCCCACCGAGCGGAGCTTGTCGCTGCCGCTTGCTGCTGCCGCCGCCACCGCCTTCCCCTCTCTTCTCCGACGTGCCCAAAAGCTTCGCCTCGACCCCCTCTTCCTCCTCACCGCGCCAAGCGACGCTGGGAGCCCTGCAGTGACGCCGATGCCGTCGTCTTCAACCTTCGGCTCCGAGATCGCCGGAGATGCTCCGACGCCGTCCGGCCTCCCCCGAGCACGCTGAGCTACTCATCAACCTCGCCGTGAGCTCCTCTGCCGAACCCCTCTCTCCCCGTGCTCTATTTCCCTCTCTAGCCGCCGTTCCCATCAAGCTCGAGAGCTCGGCTTTGCCGGCGATGTCGCCGCCGTGGCCTGAGCTCGACCTAGCCATGACCTTGCACCGCATCATGCTCCTAGCTACCCCAGGAGTCCGTATCCACCAGTAGCTTCCCCCTCCCGTGCTTCCTAGCGCTAACCCGCACCAACCCCGAACTTCGGCCGCCGCATTCGTGCTCGCCGCCGTTAACTCAGACCACCCCAGCTTCTCCCACTTGCACTACCAGATGCGCGCGACCCCCAGCTACGCGTAGCACCAAACCGCCGTCCAAATGGTCGCTTGTGGGCGAAACCCGACGCGCTCCGCCGCCACTGACCTCGCCGGTGACGAGCC
>NC_041389.1:497272890-497336763 GCF_002162155.2 Triticum dicoccoides
GTGCCTGTTTAGGTTAGTTTAATTTCTGTTTAGGTTAGTGTTAATCCAGCGGACCCCACGTGTCAGCTTTGACTTTGACCAAGTCAGCGTTGACCTGGTCCCACCTATCATCCACCCAACCAGCCCTGTTACACTGACCCGTGGGTCCCAGCCGTCAGGTTTGACCTGGGCTGGCGCCTTTGACCTGCTGACGTCACCCCGACGTCATGCTGACGCAGATAACCTTTTCTGGATTTATTTAATTCAGGAAATTCCAGAAAATAGTGCTAACTTCTAAAAATCATAGAAATTCAACCGTAACTCCAAATCAAACAAATTATATATGAAAAATGATCAGAAAAATCCAATCTATCCATCTGTACCATTTTCATGCATGTTAGAACAATTTATACCTGCTGATCAGGTCAAATCAATTAAATGGCATTTAAACCCTCACATATGGAGTTTCAATTTGAACCTAGTGTTCAAACCAACCCCATTTAACTTGTTGCTAGATGCATTAGGCCAATCAACAGCATATGCCGTGTCACATTCATGCATCATATTGTTGCATTGCATTGATTGTGTTTCTTCTTTGTTTGTCGGTGCGTGTCCCCTCTCAGTAGACGTGTTCCGACGATGTGGTCGATGACACCAATGAAGAAATATACTATCTTCAGAAGTGCCAGGCAAGCAAAACCCCCTTGTTCATTCCGATACAATCCTACTCTCTCGCTCCTGCTCTCTTTTACTGCATTAGGACAACAACGATTCATCTGTTACTTGCTGCGGTAGCTGAACCCCTTTATCCTCTGCATGACCTGTCATTGCCACAGTAAATAGATGAAACCCACTAGCATGAGTAGGAGTTGTTTGAGCCCTGATGTGCCTACTCATTCATGCTTATTTGTCATGCCTGCTACTGCTTAGAGTTGAGTCAGGTCTGATTCATCGGGAATGAATTGGAGGTGTGTAAACATGTCCTACTGTGTGTGAGCTAAGTGTGTGAACATGATTTGGTAAAGGTAGCGGTGAGAGGCCATGTAGGAGTACATGGTGGGTTGTCTCATTGTAGCCGTCCTCAGGAACTGAGTTCTGTGTTTGTGATCCATGAACAGCTACTACCACACATTGGGATCCTTAATTGACTCTCTCGACTTATTAATCAACTCGATCTCTGTCCAGGAGTTGCAACTAGTTTTTGGTGTTTGTAGGTAGTGTTAGTATTCTACCAAGTGGCACCCGGTACAGGTGGGCTTGGGACACACTAGGCACAGTGGCCCGGTGTACCAAGTGGCACCCGGATGGTGGACTTGGGAACCCTGCACACATCGTTTGGGGCCGTGAGCGACACCCCGGCCGGATCTCCTTGCGGATGGAACCCGAATAGGCGATAAACCTGGACGAGAGACTTGTGTGGTTAGTCAGGTCGTGGCCGACACCCTCGCTGGGCTTCCGCTTGAAGGTTGCCGAGTACATGTCGTGTAAACGGCGGTAAGTGGTGAGAGCGTGTGTGAAGAAGTACACCCCTGCAGGGTTAATATGATCTATTCGAATAGCCGTGTCCGCGGTAAAGGACTTCTGGGTTGCCTGTACAGTTCATAGACAACTGAAACTGGATACTCTAAAATACGCAAGATAAGCGTGAGTGCTATGGATGGCGTTCTCGTAGGGAGACGGGAGCGGATCCATAGTGGTGTATTGATATGGTGAATATGTGGACTCGTGTGCGCCACCTCAAAAGAGTTACTTGCAGTCGTAGTTCAGGATAGCCACCGAGTCAAAGCTGGCTTGCTGCAGTTAAACCCCACCATCCCCTTGTTGATAATGATGCATATGTAGTTAGATCTGATGTAAGTCTTGCTGGGTACATTTGTACTCACGTTGCCTAATTTATGTTTTTGTAGAGAGACTTCAGTCTCGCTAGTAGTACCGCGTGGACTTCGACGTTTAGCTTGTTGCCTCAGCTACGATCTTGTGCCCTCGGCAGGATCTGATAGACAGTCAGGCTTCTCGGCCTTTTTCTTTTGTAGATGTCTGTACTCAGACATGTTAAGCTTCCGCTTGTGCTTGACTTGTTTGCTCTGAATGTTGGGTCATGAGACCCATGATTGTAATATCTCGCTCCTCGGAGCCTATTGAATAAAATGCTTGAGTTATAGAGTCATGTTGTGATGCCATGTTGTATTTGCACATATCGAGCATATTGTGTGTATGTTATTGAAATGCTTGGTATGTGTGGGATCTGACTATCTAGTTGTTTATCCTTAGTAGCCTCTCTTACCGGGAAATGTCTCCTTATGTTTCCACTGAGCCATGGTAGCTTGCTACTGCTCCAGAACACTTAGACTGACCGGCATGTGTCCTTCTTCGTTCCTGTGTCTGTCCCCTCGGGGAAATGTCACGCGATGAATTTCGGAGTCCTGTTAGCCCGCTACAGCCTGGTTCACCGGAGTCCTGCTAGCCCAGTGCTACAGCCTGGATTCAGTCGCTGATGACCGACACCTTCGTTGTTGGGTCATGTATGCCTGTCCCTGTAAGTTAGTGCCACTTTGGGTTCACAACTAGCCATGTCAACCCGGGTTCTTTGTCATATGGATGCTAGCGGCACTATCATATACGTGAGCCAAAAGGCGCAAACGGTCCCGGGCCAGGTAAGGTGGCACCCGTGGGAATACCGTGCGTGAGGCCGCAAAGTGATATGATGTGTTACATGCTAGATCGGTGTGACTTAGGATCGGGGTCCTGACATCTTCTTACGTATGCATTTGATTGATATGCTCAAAATGAATCCTTATGCCAAGTATATGAAAGATATTGTTACTAATAAAAGAAAGATACCGAAAGCTAAAATTTCCACCATGCTTGCTAATTATACTTTTAAAGGTGGAATACCAAAGAAACTTGGAGATCTAGGAGTACCTACTATACCATGCTCCATTAAAAGAAACTATGTCAGAACTGCTTTATGTGATCTTGGAGCCGGTGTTAGTGTTATGCCTCTCTCTTTATATCGTAGACTTGATTTGAATAAGTTGACACCTACTGAAATATCCTTGCAAATGGCTAATAAATCAACTGCTATACCTGTCGGTATTTGTGAGGATGTGCCTATTGTGGTTGCAAACGTTACTATTTTAATGGACTTTGTTATTCTTGATATTCCCGAGGACGATAGTATGTCTATTATTCTTGGAAGACCCTTTTTGAATACTGCAGGGGCTGTTATTGATTGCAACAAAGGCAATGTCACTTTTCATGTTAATGGTAATGAGCATACGGTACACTTTCCGAGGAAACAACCTCAAGTCCACAGTATAAATTCTATTGGAAAAATTCCATCGATTATTATTGGAGGTTTTGAATTTCCTCTTCCTACTGTCAAAAAGAGATATGATATTCTTATTATCAGGGATGTGCATATCCCCATTGAGGTAACATAGTGTTATTTGAAATTTCTCCAGTTTCATGTGATTCGGAATGAGTTTGTTAACAAGTCTGGATCAACCTTGTTAGTGGATTCCTTTTGATGAGCATGAGATGGATGAAGTTAGAAAGCACAACCTTCTGTACCCTCTCTCTACTTTCTGTTATTTAGTTGAAATAAAGTAAAAATAGTATTTTTTTTGTCTGTTTTCTGAATTATCCGTGCAATATAAAAATACCCTGAAAATAAAAGTTCTCCAAATGCCCTGAAATTGAAATATGATTTTTTTTTGGAATATTTGAGAATATTTGGCACTGAGAACACAACAGGGGGAGCAAGCACCTGGGCACGAGGGTCCAGGGCGCGCCCACCCCCCTGGGCGCGCCCCTGCCTCGTGGGCCCATGGTGGCTCCCCTCCACTTATTCCTGCACCCACACACTTCTTCTTCCTCCCAAAAAAAATCACCATCCAGCTCAAGCACGAGTTCTAGCTTGTTTTGCTGCGACTTTCGATCTCCTTGCTCAAAGCACCTCTCACAAAACTGCTTTGGGGGATTGTTCTTTGGTATGTGACTCCTCCATTGGTCCAATTAGTTTTTGTTCTAGTGCTTTATTCATTGCAAATTTGTGCTGCCTAGGTGACCATGTTCTTGAGCTTGCATGTCAAATTTATATGGTTCCAAGTAGTTCTAATGCATCATATAAGCTCTAGGCACTTGTAGGAGTAGTTGCTATCAATTTTGTTGAGCTTGGTTCACTTTTATTTGAAGTTACTAAAAATTTCAGAAATTTTTCAGAGGAAGAAATATGTTTAGGAAAATGTACCAAGGTGGTCCTTCAAGGAAGCAAGGACCCAGGCTTGCAACGCGCAATGCTGATGATGAACCACCAAGGTACGCTCCAGTGCGGGCTTGTGAATGGCATTCCGAGGACTTCATGGATCAAGCAGGAATCAAGGAAGAATTTAACACACATATGCGTAACACTGATCTTGTGAGCTTCGAGGCAGATAAGTGCTGTCAGTACCACTATCTCACTAGTTCCTTTATGAGGAGGTTCGAATTTTCATCTTCACGCAATTCTCAAACTTTCCTATTTGATCTTTATGAAAATTCTTATACTATGGACTTAGAGGATTTTACCACTGCTTGCAAACTTCTACAATGGGGTAGTACTAGTAAACCTCACAAATCTGAATTTAGAGATTTTCTTGCTAGTATAACTGTGGGGGAATCTAGAGACATGGCACAAGCTACCATAGGGAGCATTCATTTTCCTTCTATACATTATTTTGCTCTCTTCATAGGTAGGTGCATAAATGGTAAGGATGAAGCATGTCACATGTGTGTCCCTGACCTTAGTATTCTCAGGAGTGCTGTGTTAGGAGATAAACATTATATTTGGGAGCCATTGTTGCATGTAGGTTGCATCATAATAGATTTAATGGAGATTTCTTTGGTGGAATTTATGCAACCCGTTTAGCTATTTTTCTTGGCGTAACCATATGTGAGGATGATATTGAGTTACCTCCTACTTATTTAGATTATGAGGCTATGGTTCGTCATCGTTTTGTTGAGAGGAACGATCAGTTCCTCCAGTACCGACTAATCTTTGACAGACGACGCACCTATCACGTCGCTCTCCCTGCTTCTACCTTCTTTGACTTTCAGACAAAAGGGAGATATTTTATAACCAGAGAGGAGGCGGATGAGTATAAGAGGAGGGCTGAGATAGCTCGCCTCCAAGCTGCAGCCCACGATGCAATGACAGCTGCATCTCAGTACAACCCCAACTACAACTTTGGATATCCGCCAGGCCAGCCGTGGCAATAGACCAACTTAAGCCAAAAGCCTAAGCTTGGGGGACTATATATCTCTCACCTACATTACATTTATGTTTACACACTCATTGCTAGATGTCGGTGCTCATACTCTTTCACTGTAATATCCATGCTATTTTATTTCCTTTTTATGCTTTCTTCTTGTGTGTTTGAAAAATCTTAAGAAAACTAAAAAATGTAGTTGTAGCTTTAGCTAGTTTACTTTTCTTGTTGTAGTAGTAATAATTAAAAATAAAACCCAAAAAGATTTCCTGTTTTTCTTTTGCTTGTTGGGAGCTTTCCCATGTAAATAGTTTTCTTTTCTTTTCTTTTCTTTTGGGGGTCGATAGGAGAAACCATAATAAAATTGTTGAAGTGGCTCTATTATGCATTATTGTTGATTTAACCAAGAGCCCATATTGTCTTGTCTTCTCCTGATTATTGAATGCTCGCAGATTCCAGCTTAGTCCAATGCACATGCACTATTATTATTATTCACATCATTCAGTCGTGCAAGTGAAAGGCAATTATGACGATATATGATGGACTGACTGAGATGGGAGAAGCTGGTATGAACTCGACCTCTCTTGTTTTTGTAAATATGATTAGTTCATCATTCCTGATTCACCCTATTATGAATAAACATGTTTGCAATGACAATTAGAGATTATAGTTGCTCGTGCCATGCTTAATTAGCTAGGAGTTTATAATGGTTTACCTTGCGTGCCAACATGCTATTAAAATGGTTGTGATGTGGTATGATAGGGCGGTATCCTCCTTTGAATGATTTAAGTGACTTGACTTGGCACATGTTCACGCATGTAGTTGAAACAAAATCAACATAGCCTTCATGACATTTATGTTCATGGTAGATTATATCCTACTCATGCTTGCACTCAATGTTTATTAATTTTAATGCATGTTCATGACTGTTGTCGCTCTCTAGTTGGTCGCTTCCCAGTCTTTTGCTAGCCTTCACTTGTACTAAGCGGGAATACTACTTGTGCATCCAATCCCTTAAACCCCAAAGTTATTCCATATGAGTCCACTATACCTTCCTATATGCGGTATCTACCTGCCGTTCCAAGTAAATTTGTATGTGCCAAACTCTAAACCTTCACATGAAATTTTGTTTTGTATGCTCGAATAGCTTATGTATCAACTAGGGCTATCTGTATCTTCCATGCTAGGCAGGTTATTCTCAAGAGGAGTGGACTCCGCTCCTCACTCACGAGAAAATGGTGGTCACCGGGACGCCCAGTCCCATGCTTTATGCAAATCAAATCAAAATAATTGCAAACAAAACTCCCCCGGGACTGTTGTTAGTTGGAGGCACTCGTTGCTTCGAGCAAGCCATGGATTGATGCTTGTTGGTGGAGGGGGAGTATAAACTTTACCATTCTATTTGGGAACCGCCTATAATGTGTGTAGCATGGAAGATGTCGCCATCTCTCAGTTGTTATGTTGACAATGAAAGTATACTGCTCAAAATATTATTTATCTCTATTTCAAAATCGAGCTCTGGCACCTCTACAAATCCCTGCTTCCCTCTGCGAAGGGCCTATCTATTTACTTTTATGTTGAGTCATCACCCTCTTATTAAAAGCACCAGCTGGAGAGCACCGCTGTCATTTGCATTCATTACTGTTAATTTATATTGGGTATGACTATTAATGGATCTCTTTTACCATGAATTACAATGTTTAGTCGGTCCTTGATCTTTAAAGGTGCTCTGCATTTATGTTTTGCGGTCTTAGAAAGGGCTAGTGAGATACCATCTTGTTATATCATATTATGATTGTTTTGAGAAAGTATTGTCATCCAAGATTTATTATTATTGCTCGCTAGTTGATTATGCCATTGACATGAGTAAACATGAGACCTAAATGTTATTGTGAATATGGTTAGTTCATAATCTTTGCTGAAAACTTGAATGCTGGCTTTACATATTTACAACAACAAGAGCAAGCAGAGTTTGTAAAAGTTTTTCTTTATCACTTTCAGTTTATCAACTGAATTTCTTGAGGACAAGAAAAGGTTTAAGCTTGGGGGAGTTGATACGTCTCCGTCGTATCTACTTTTCCAAACACTTTTGCCCTTGTTTTGGACTCTAACTTGCATGATTTGAATGGAACTAACCCGGACTGACACTGTTTTCAGCAGAATTGCCATGGTGTTATTTATGTGTAGAAACAAAAGTTCTCAGAATGACCTTAAACATCACGGAGATTATTTTTGGAAATAATAAAAAATACTAGCGAAAGAATCAAGGACCGGGGGCACACACCCTTTCCACGAGGGTGGGGGCACGCCCCCTGCCTCGTGGGCCCCCTGGTGCTCCACCGACCTCAACTCCAACTCCATATATTCGTGTTCGGGGAGAAAAAAGTTAGAGAGAAAGATTCATTGCGTTTTACGATACGGAGCGGCCGCCAAGCCCGAAACTCTCTTGGGAGGGCTGATCTGGAGTCCGTTCGGGGCTCCAAGAGGGGAATCCATCGCCATCGTCATCATCAAGCATCCTCCATAACCAATTTCATGATGCTCACTGCCGTGCATGAGTAATTCCATCGTAGGCTTGCTGGACGGTGATGGGTTGGATGAGATTTATCATGTAATCGAGTTAGTTTTGTTAGGGTTTGATCCCTAGTATCCACTATGTTCTGATATTGATGTTGCTATGACTTTGCTATGCTTAATGCTTGTCACTAGGGCCCGAGTGCCATGATTTCAGATCTGAACCTATTATGTTTTCATGAATATATGTGAGTTCCTCTTGCAAGTCTATTCAGGGAGTCCTGGATTAGGGGGTGTCTGGACAGCCGAACTGTTGGACTATGAAGATACAAGATTGAAGACTTCGTCCCGTGTTTGGATGGGACTCTCCTTGCCGTGGAAGGCAAGCTTGGCAATATAGATATGTAGATCTCCTTCCTTGTAACCGACTTTGTGTAACCCTAGCCCCCTCCGGTGTCTATATAAACCGGAGGGATTAGTCCGTAGGACCAAGAACAACAATCATACCATAGGCTAGCTTCTAGGATTTAGCCTCTCTGATCTCGTGGTAGATCAACTCTTGTAATACCCATATCATCAAGATCAATTAAGCAGGAGTAGGGTTTTACCTCCATCGAGAGGGCCCGAACCTGGGTAAAAACATCGTGTCCCCTGTCTCCTGTTACCATCCGCCTAGACGCATAGTTTGGGACCCCCTACCCGAGATCAGCCGGTTTTGACACCGACATTGGTGCTTTCATTGAGAGTTCCACTGTGTCGTCGCCGCAAGGAAGGATGTCTCGTCTCGTCTTTAAAGACAACATTACCGCCGGGGGAGCCTTGGCTATCGGCCAAACTCTCCGGCTAGGTAGTTTCCTCATGACCGCCTGTTCGGCTGCTGCACCGATGATGACTTCTCGGGTCATCAAAAACAGCCTCCACGTCAGCTCGGAACTTGCCGAGCAGATGGATCCAATGGAGCGCTCTTCCTTAAACGAGCTCTTGGATGGCATCGCCGCCTTGGGAGTCGCTACGGACTATGATCGGATTGGGCTTAAACCCAATAAAAGGGAGATTAACTCTCCATCGGTCACCCATCACATTGCGGTAGTGGAGGAACAATGCGGAGATTCTTCCTCTATCTTGAGGACTAATTATGTCCGGATTCCTGAGCTCTCCGAGCCGGACACCCGTTTACGGGAGAACATCACCCAAGCCCTGAACCTAGAGTCAGGCAGCGGGCCAGACTTATCGGGCAACATCCCGAAACCCGAACTTCCAAGATTGGAAACTCCTCGGCCCCTGGGTCTCAGATCGGGTAAGGGTTCGGACTCAATTCCACCCACCCACCCAAACAGAAACGATCTTTCCAACATCAGGCAAGAGCCCCAAGAAACAGTACATCATTATTGGGCCAGATTCCTCCTTGTGATGAACAAGGTTAAGGACTGTCGTGAGGAAGACGCAATCTTATTTTTCTACAATAATTGCACGGACAAGGGAATCCTTAACGCCATAAGTCGCCATGACATATCACGCTTCGCTGACTTGGCGTCCATAGTACAAAAGTACTGTGCAATGGAAAGCGCCTGGAAAACCGAAACGAAATTTTGGGATAATCCGGCTCCGAATATACACCCAGTCCGATGTAAAAGGGTGCACTATCATAAGACACCCGAGTTAATCCCAAAAAAGCAAAAACCCTCTACAGGGCGTGGAACCGTATTGGAGGGATGGCTCAACGGACCCTGCAAAATTCATAGTACAATGGATACCATGCCAACACACAATCTTAGAGCATGTTGGATACTCCGTCAGGTGGCCAAAAGTGGCGAGGATCTTCTCATCCCAGATGCCACAGAGCACCATCCCGGGGATAATAATACGGTATTAACAGTCTTTGAGACCTTCGCATCAAATAATAGGCGCAAGCAAACACTCCGCAGCCTTGCCGAAATCTGCCATGTGGCAGCAATAAATCCATGGAGTGACACGGCTATTACCTTCAATGCCAGTGACGGACCTAAATTCCGAACAGCCCGGGCACTAGCTGCACTGGTCCTCAGCCCAATTGTGGACGGCTTTCGACTCACCAAAGTACTCATGGACGGCGGCAGTGGATTAAACCTCATCTATGAGGAAACTCTTCAGAAAATGGAAATAGACTGGAACCGCATTGAGCAAAGCAGCACAACCTTCATGGGAATCATCCTTAGTCGAGAAGCACGCTGTGCTGGGAAAATCACACTAGATGTGGTATTCGGCACGTCGGAGAACTATAGGTCCGAAGAAATTACATTCCAAGTGGCCACGTTCAGTAGCCGATACCACGCCCTTTTAGGGCGGGAGGCGTTCACGATCTTTCAAGCCATACCCCATTATGGGCACATGAAGCTCAAAATGCCTGGGCCCAATGGAATCATCACTCTCGCTAGTGATCCGGACACAGCCCTCCGCGCCGAAAACAAAACAGCCACATTGGCCCTCGAGGCATTATCCGAAGCCCTGGCGGCCGAGGAATTAACTGCACTGCGCTCCACAGTGGACAAGGACGACGTGATACTTGACAAGAGATCCAAGTCCACCTCCTTTAAACCAGCGGATGAAATAGTCAAATTCCAGGTCCACGCAACGGACACTACAAAAACAGCCTCCATCGGGACACAGTTAAACCCCGCCGTGGACGCCGCACTACGAGAGTTCCTGCGCGAGAATTGGGACATATTCGCCTGGCATCCCTCAGATATGCCAGGAATCCCATGCAGGCTGGCCGAGCATAGCCTTAATATTCTAAAGGGATTCAAGCCAGTCAAGCAGACTCTTCGGCGTTTCTTTGAACCTAAGAGACAAGCCATGGGAGAGGAACTAGCCAAGTTATTGGAGGCAGGATTGATTAGAGAAATAAAACATCCGGACTGGCTAGCAAACCTGGTGATGGTACCAAAGAAGGAAAAATCCTGGTGCCTATGCATCGATTTCAAGGACCTCAACAAGGCATGCCCAAAGGATCCCTTCCCCCTCCCACGCATCGATCAAATTATTGATGCTACCGCAGGACACGATTCATTGTGTTTCCTTGACGCATACTCCGGCTACCACCAAATAAAGATGGCGGAGTCCGACCAAGCCGCAACGGCATTCATCACACCATACGGCCCCTTCTGTTTCAACACAATGCCTTTTGGGCTCAAAAACGCCGGCGCAACATATCAGCGCATGATTCAGACATAGACAGTAGAGGCATACATAGACGATGTGGTCGTCAAAACCAAACACGTCGACTCTCTAATAGACGACTTGAGGCTCACATTTGACAACCTCCGAACATACGACATCAAGCTAAATCCCGAAAAATGTGTTTTCGGTGTGCCAGCCGGAAAGCTCCTGGGCTTCATTGTCACTAGTAGAGGAATTGAAGCAAATCTGGCCAAAATCCGAGCTCTGTCACAGTTGGCTATCCCAACAGACCTCAAACAAATCCAGAAATTAACCGGATGTGTGGCGGCTCTAAGCCGCTTTCTCTCCCGCTTAGGAGAAAAGGCATTACCACTTTATCGCCTCCTTCGGCGCACCGAACACTTCGAGTGGACGGATGCTGCCACAGCCGGATTGGAAGAAATAAAGGCCATACTGGCAACCAACCAAATCCTGGCCGCGCCAAACATCGGTGAACCAATGTTGTTGTACATTGCGGCAACTCATCAGGTTGTAAGCGCAGTGCTCGTCGTTGAACGAGAAACGGACGAACATAAATTCCCCCTTCAAAAGCCGGTAGATTATGTGTCCACTGTCCTGACTCCATGCAAAATCACGGTACCCACATTATCAAAATATAGCTTATGCAGTATTCATGGCATCCTGGAAGCTGCGACACTACTTTCAAGAGTGTTCGATTACAGTGGCCTCGGAGGTGCCACTTAATGATATTATAAACAACCGTGACGCTACGGGCCGGATTGCCAAATGGGCCATTGAGCTCCTCCCATTCGACATAACATACAAGCCTCGGCGAGCCATCAAGTCGCAACTATTGGCCGATTTTGTCACTGAATGGATGGAAGTCGAACTCCCTAAAGAGTACGGCACATACTCCAATTGGATCATGCATTTCGACGGCTCCAAAATGCTGGCTGGTCTGGGGGCTGGCGTCGTCCTAACGTCCCCAACAGGAGATACAGTTCAGTACGTACTCCAGATACTGTATATAGACTCCAACAATGCAGCCGAATACGAGGCCCTGCTGCATGGTCTTCGGATGGCAGTTTCCATGGGCATTCGACGCCTGGAGGTGCGCGGGGACTCGAACCTCGCAATATCCCAAATAAATGGAGACTTCGATGCTAAGGATCCAAAAACGGCGGCCTATCGCAACGTCGTCCTAAAGATGTCAGCTCGGTTTGAGGGGCTTGAATTTCACCATGTGGCTCGGGAAAACAATCAGGCGGCGGATATCCTCGCCCGCATCGGCACAAAACGCGATATAGTCCCCCCCCCAATATCTTTTTGGAAAGGCTGTTTAAGCCATCCGTGGTTTGGGAAGGGTACACCGGTAACAATAGTCCGGACCCGGCCATAATGCCCGATACCAAACACTCTGACGTAATCGGAGGCTCTGCCACCGAAATAACACCTTCAGCCCACGTAATAATGGCCATCATCGCCCCGTGGACAAAATCATTCCTGGCCTACCTAACTAGGCAGGAACTTCCCGAGGACCAAAATGAGGCACGCTGCATAGTGCGGCGGTCTAAAGCCTACAGGGTCCACGAAGGAGAGCTATATAAGAAAAGCACTACCGGAGTCCTTCAAAGGTGCATCTCCGAAGAGGAAGGGCGGAAGCTTTTGGCAGAAATTCACGCCGGATTAGGCGGCCACCATGCCGCAGCCCGGGCCCTTGTAAGCAAGGACTTCCGTACAGGTTTTTATTGGCCGACAGCCCAGGCAGATGCACAGGACTTGGTCCAACACTGCGTGGGTTGCCAGCTTTTTGCAAACCAAAGCCATATGCCACCCACCGCCCTCCAAACAATCCCCATTACCTGGCCCTTCGCGGACAAGGGGCTTGACATGGTGGGACCCCTTAAAGGGGGAACCCATAAGAAAAAATACTTACTGGTCATGGTGGATAAATTCACCAAATGGATAGAAGCCAAACCTGTTCAAACGGCTGAATCCGGACCGGTGATAGACTTCATATCCGGGGTTGTACACCGTTATGGCATCCCCCACAGCATCATCACTGACAACGCCACGAACTTCACGGCCGCCGAGGTAAAACTCTGGTGCAGCAACATGGGCATCAAGCTCAATTATGCTTCTGTCTATCACCCACAAACTAACGGTCAAATTGAGCGAGCAAATGGTCTTATCATGAGCGGCATTAAACCCAGATTAGTGCGGTCCTTAAAGGAATCTAACACGCACTGGGTAGAGGAGCTCGACTCCGTACTCTGGGGGCTGCGGACCATGCCGAATCGTACTACCGGATACACACCCTTTTTTATGGTGTATAGCGCAGAGGCGGTTCTTCCCTGTGACATGATTCATGACTCACCTCGAGTGCGCATGTACGAAGAAAGAGAAGCCAAGCTCGATCGGCAGGACAGTCTGGACACCTTGGAGGAGGAGCGCGACGTGACAAAAGCCCGTTCCGCATTCTATCAGCAACAGGCTCGAAGATACCAAAGTAGAGAAGTACGGGCCAAAACTTATAACGTTGGCGAGCTAGTTCTGCGCCCGCCGGAGAAGAAAAAGTCCAAGCTCGAGCCCAAATGGGAAGGTCCCTTCATTATTGACCAAGTTCTGACCGGCGGAGTGTACCGTCTGCGGGATGCATCGGATAATCGACTTGAGCCGAACCCATGGAACGCCACCAGGCTCCGAAGATTCTACGCCTAGTGTCGGACTCTATGTTCATCTCCTTCCTCTGTCCATTTTTGCATATACATTATCTGTCTTTTCTTTCTTTCTCCCCTTTTTCCTTTCTCAAGGCCTTCGAGGGCCAACTTCTGCCTTGCTTGCACACATTTACGCGCTATCCGCGCTCATTATACCCGGGGGCTTCTTACACAGAAGCTTAATTCCTTATCTGGGCTTGATGCCCCGCACATGTGTTATTCTTCCGCATGTACCTTTTCTTTGCCATTGTATGCATCGATATGACTTAAGTTTTGGCAAAGCTGGGTTGCCTGGCTCTTGTATTTATGCCCTACGTTCCCATTAATTCGGCTAGGGCATAAGGGGAGCACCTATGCGATTGTTACTGCCGAGTCAGCTGGATGTGTACCTCGGACTGGGTGAAGCCGAAAGCTAGCGTTCTTAAGGAAATATTCAGTCGGTGAACAAAAGATGATTTTAATTTATTTTCCATATGTGCCCCCAGATGTTTTTTCTGCGTCTCTTTTCGCAATCCGGACATGCACTTTAGGGCATGCGCACCTAGGGAAAGGAACCCTTAACGGAACTATTCTCCCTGGAAGATGTTTCTTACTACCCATGTAATATAACATAACTAGTTGGGCACTTGTCTGTTCAAGCACTAATGACCCCTACGCCTGGTATCCACGCATACCCCGGTTCTTATATAACTAAGCGGGTATTCGGATACACTCCGGACTATCGGGTCCCGAGGTGGAAGCAGAAAGGTCCGCCATGACAAATGATTTACAATCCGGCTAGAAGGCATTATACATGTCACTTTCATTACATAGTCATTTAGACTAACTGAATTCCTCTTCTATACCATCCAACAGGCTGTCTAGCCTACAATCCTGTTGGGAATACTTTGCGGCTAATTCCACTTGCTCATACACTAAGCTAACGGGGATCTCTTTCCCATCAGGCCCCACAGGTCCGACCTCGGCCATGTGGTTTGGGTCAGCCTTGGTATACCGCATCTTCAACATGGCCCAGGCTTCCCAGGCACCTTGACGGTGGGCTGATATCTTCCATAATCGGAAGCGCCGCCGCGCTCCCTTGAGCTTCTCCGCGAGCTCTACAAGGCCTTCGGGCAGGGAGATGGATGGGCACAAGGCCTGGGCAATGCCTTGCATCACCTGCCGAACTTGTTCGTGCAGTTGCGAGAGCTCTGGTAGAAGATCACCCGCAGACCCAGGCATCTCATTCGCGGGGCGACCCGTCAGCATACCTACAGACATAACTCTGTTAGCGGGCTTCTTCACCGAACTCTTTTTCAAAGTTCGCTCAAGCACTTACTGAAAATGCCGCGTCGAAGCCGCTTATTCTCCTTCACGGAGTCCGACAGCTGGGCGCGAACATCCTTTAGTTCCACGCTCAACTGGGTATTGTCATCCTGGAGATTGTTTTTCTCCAACCTAACTTTTGTAAGCACGCGCTCGCTGGCCTTTAGCTGGCGTAGGACATGTTGCTCATTCGGATTCACTCCGGCGTCATATGCAATATTTATTGTCAGATTTGCAGGCATGCCGCACTCTATATGGTACCTATCATTCTTTGAAACAAGTGTTACTAGAGGAGGCCTTCTCGGACTCCTTCAGTGCGGCAACTGCGGCCCGTAGCTGGGCCTTGCACTCTTCAAGATCATGAGACAATTGGGTATTCTTCTCTATAAGAACCTACACAATAAATGATCCTTAAATCAGTTATTCTAACTGTTTCAAGTCTCAGGGGCTACTGCTATGTATAATCATCAAATTTTCTTACCCGTATATCCTTTACATACTGGTCCGTGGCTCTGGCTAGACCATTTTAAGCTGCACAGATATACGCATCTCCTGAGTTGAAGGCATCAGACACCTCTTGGGAGAAACAAGCTTCGCGGAGTACGGCTCGGCGACGCCTGTGGTTCATGGCGCTCTCCACTTCGGAATTTGTACCGGATATTGTATCCGCATCCTCTGTAGGAGGAGCATCCGGCGTGCGCCTCGTGTTAGCTTCCGCATCTGTGTCCGGCCCTGGAGCCTGACTGGTAGAGGCATGATCGGCAACCTCTCCGGATATAGTCCGGCGAGCGTTCTTCCTTCTAGGAAACACGGGCGTTATTATGTTTTTAAAGACGACAATCACGGCGTGAGGTGTTGCATCATACCTCTGCGCCAGTGTCTCCGTCCGGACCGCCTTCCTTTTTAGCCTGTCCGGCCTCGGAGCCCCTTGTTGGCGAGTTGCCGCGAGCTCAGCGTGGCGTCCCGAGGGCCTTCCCTATAAAACACCATTTGTATATGGTAGGTGAAGTACATAAAGGGAAATCCTTTTCAAAAGGTTGGGACTTTGGTCTCATTTACCTACGAGGCTGGGAGTAGCCCAGGGTAGTCGGCTATAATTGCCACCATGGCGTGATCACAGCTCAATTGCAGAATACCCTGTCAATCAGCTCCACGAATATGTCCGGATCCTCTTTAAGGCCGGGGTCGAGGGACCGCTCAGGATCCTCTGGTTCTGGAGGTGGGCTGTTGATCTCCTTTACAGCCTTACGCAGCTCCTACGATGAATTTGCAAGGTAAAATATTTAACTGCAGAAATATGGAATGGGTGGGCATAAAAAGTGGCGGCCTACCTAGCTCGGAGGGTTGTACATGGAAAATCCATCATGTGGCTTGATGCGGAGGAACTCCTCCTCCTCTCCCTTGTACAGACCGGATAGGATTTTTGCTAGGGCAGCAGTCGAATCCGGCCCCTTGCGGCCACAGCGGGTGGCATCATCTTCCCTGTTGAAATCCCACATAGGGTGGCCTCGATATTGAAGTGGATGCACCCCCCGCATAATGCATATTGACATAACCTCGGTTATGGTCAGTCCTGATTGAGCTAATACCTTTATCCGGCCCATCAGGTAAAGAACGTCTCTATCATCTTCCTCCTGAGGGCTCCGTGGCCGCCAGCTCTGGCGCTTCTTCAAGGGAGCATTATCAAACTCGGGAAGGCTGATCCGAATAGGATCCAGAAGGGGGACGTCCTCCATATAAAATCACTCTGAAGGCCAGTCTTCGGACGTCTTCTTCGGGGTACCGGATAGGTATCCGGTCTCGGCGATGCGCCATACTTCGGCTCCGCCCACTTGATAAATTGATCCCCTCTGTGTACAGGGTATAAGGCAGAACAACTTCTTCCACAGTGCGAAATGAGCTTCGCAGCCCAAGAACAGTTCGCAAAGGGCTATGTAACCAGCGATGTGTAGTATGGAGGCAGGGGTAAGGTTGTGCGGCTGGAGGCCGTAGAACTCCAGGAGCCCTCAGAGAAACGGATGGATTGGAAATCTGAGTCCCCTTAACAGATAAGGGACAAGGCATACCCGCTCTCCCTTAGAGGGATTGGGGAAGCTCTCCGCTTGCTCCCCACCATTATAGGTGGCGAGCCCGGCTCAAACCAGGACCATATACACTGGGGGGAGAAATCCTTGGGTCTGCAGCTTCACTAATTGGCTGTGTGGAATGAAACACCTCTCCCAATCTCCGGGCTTGGGGCCGCGGGAGCGAGGGGAGGAGCTGCGCTGGCCGGCCATGCTGGAATGGATTTTTTTCGGGCGTGCTCCGATGAATGCTCGCTGAGGGAGGATGGTGTGGTTTGGATCTGAGAATCCTCGTCTCTTTAAATAAGAAAGTTCATTCACACAGCTAGAGTGGTAAATATAAAAACGCCCTGGCTCCTCACATTCGCTTGACACGTGGAAGACGGTCATTATTGGGTGCAGAATCCAAGAAGCACAACATTTACGAGAAGCCGGACACTATTTAATAGATACTCAGAGTTTGAAGAAGAACCTGCCTTGCAATGCCGAAGACAATCTGCGCGCCGGACTCATCATCATTGAAGCCTGGTTCGGGGGCTACTGAGGGAGTCCTAGATTAGGGGGTGTCCGGACAGTCGGACTATAACCTTTGGTCAGGCTGTTGGACTATGAAGATACAAGATTGAAGACTTCGTCCTATGTCCGGATGGGACTCTCCTTGGCGTGGAAGGCAAGCTTGGCAATACGGATATGTAGATATCCTTCCTTGTAACCGACTCTGTGTAACCCTAGCCCCCTTCGGTGTCTATATAAACCGTAGGGATTAGTCCGTAGGACCAAGAACAACAATCATACCATAGGCTAGCTTCTAGGGTTTAGCCTCTCTGATCTCATGGTACATCAACTCTTGTAATACCCATATCATCAAGATCAATCAAGCAGGAGTAGGGTTTTACCTCCATCGAGAGGGCCCGAACCTGGGTAAAAACAACGTGTCCTTTGTCTCCTGTTACCATCCTCCTAGACGCACAGTTCGGGACCCCCTACCCGAGATCCGCCGGTTTTGACACCGACATCTATAGTCACCTACTATGTGCTATGATCCAGCAACCCCGAAGTGACAATAATCGGGACCACTCCTGGTGATGACCATAGTTTGAGGAGTTCATGTATTCACTATGTGTTAATGCTTTGGTCCGGTAATCTATTAAAAGGAGGCCTTAATATCCCTTAGTTTCCATTAGGTCCCAGCTGCCACGTGAGGGTAGGACAAAAGATGACATGCAAGTTCTTTTCCATAAGCACGTATTACTATATTCGGAATACATGCCTACATTACATTGATGAATTGGAGCTAGTTCTGTGTCGCCCTATGTTATGAATGTTGCATGATGAACCGCATCCGGCATAATTCTCCATCACCGATCGAATGCCTACGAGCTTTTCACATATTGTTCTTCGCTTATTTACTTTCTCGTTGCTACTGTTACAATTACTACAAAACCCAAAAATATTACTTTACCGTTACCATTACTTCCATATTACTTTGCTACTAAATACTTTACTGCAGATACTAAGTTATCCAGGTGTGGTTGAATTGAAAACTCAACTGCTAATACTTGAGAATATTCTTTGGCTCCCCTTGTGTCGAATCAATAAATTTGGGTTGAATACTCTACCCTCGAAAACTATTGCGATCCCCTATACTTGTGGGTTATCAACTGGCCCTATGCATCTTTTCAAATACATCATGAACCATGTCTACGAGACCTTTGTCTCTGACTGAAATAAGCCAATAGCAACAGGGAACATCCAGTTGTGTCCATCCAAAGCATTGCAAGTTGCCAATTGACCATTCCACTTGCCAGTAAAAAATGATGAGTCTATGCTCAAATATTGACGACACCCTGCCTTGAAGCCATCAATGCAAGGCTTTAAAGCCATAAAAACATAGAGAAAAGGACTCTTCCGTCCTCTATTACCTCTATCTATCTCCACAACACTGCCAGGTGACCTCTTCTCCACCTCTGCTTTGAAATTATAAAGCATCCTAAAAGTATTTGCCCAGTCACCATATAATTGTTTCATTGCCCTTTGTTTTGCCTTCCACACCGTGTTATACTTCAACTTAATGGAGTATTGCTTTTCTAAGTCTACTTTAAGTTTCTTTGCAGTAGTGTTTGGTTTCTTGGCTAAAATAGGAGTGATCTTTTCTGCAATCCAAAGTTGTGCTCTCATGGTTGACACTCTCTGTGAACTTGTAATACAAGTATGTTGGTGTGGGATTTGATTCACCCTAATGGTACTTCCATCAGGTTGGCGTCTAGCAGATATGTATCGCTTGTAAGGCATGACATTTCCATCAAAAACCTCTACATCTTGCATAAAACTTCTTTCTATCACTCCACTTAGTCTTGGCATCAAACTCATGTTTGACTACATAAGTGTTGAAACACATCCTAAGCTCATCCATGTTTGGGAACAACTTCCCCACTGCAATAACAGGGTTTTCCTTGTCATACACATTTACCAACTCATCATCATGTGCATCATTTACATCATCTGTAACATCTTCCATCAGTTGTCCATCCACATCTTTAGTTCTATCTCTGTTAGCGTCGGTATCAGTAGGCATACTAGATTCACAATCCTTCTCCTCCTTATCTTCATCAGCTACTGGAATGCCAAATTTTTTGGCCATCTCAGTGACATCCATTGGTGCAATGACTAAATCAGTTGGGTCATTCAATTCTACTGAACTCCAATCAATAGAAACAACCCTTGCAACACCATCAGAGCCCTCTTTTGCATCACCCCCTCAGGTAATACTATCACATCACCTGTACACATGGGCATTATCTGCCTCTCTAAAGCTCAATCATCATCTACTACCATCTGTGAAGCTAACTTTGAGGGTAGATATCCAACCTTAGAATCTGATTTCAGACCAACAAGCTCTACATGAAACATAGTCTGTTTGGTTGTCTAGCCATCTTGTCGATCGATTTCATCAACCATCTCTTCACCATCCTCAGTTCTCACATACTCTCCTTTCCAATTTTCAAACCATAAAAATGCTACCTCTTGCTCTGGATCCCAAAAAATGCTCTCCCCAATTTTTTCCACCACATTCTTCACGGCCTTCTCTTCCATGCTCTGTAGTTCTTGTGGATCAATCTCCCACTTCACAATTGTATCTCTCTCTCTCTCTCTATGTCCCGCATGCTACCATCACTTAGCTTCACCTTAGAAGAAAGGAATCCCATAGTGAATTCGAACGTCCGAGCACCATCCCCCTGTTTGTCAATGGCGGGGCAGTGTGAGGTGAGCTAGTGGAAGCAGACGAGGCACAAATCGCATAGCTTGGAAAGGATGCACATTAAGGGGTTACCTAGTCGATGTTGTTGTCTCTGGTGACTCCATCACGGTCAGCCCCCCTCCCACCCACCCAAATCTGGATCAAATCGACCAAAGACACCAAAATAGAGGGAAACAAAGGCGATGCAGTGAGATCTAGCTCGACACGGAGGGGAAGGGGACAGGCGAGAACGAAAGCTCCTCCACGCTGCTATCACAGAGAACAAAATCTCCGGCGCCGGCGTCGGGCTCACTGCCGAGAATGAAGAGGAGGGGTACATGTTCAGACAGGCACGGGGACACGTTTCACCTGATGCACTGCAAAGTGGGGCTCATAACTAGATGCAATGCCAAGTAGGACCCACATGTCTTAAACATAACCTCACTCCCGTTGACGACCAGTTTAATCACCCGAGTGGGCCTTGGCTATTTGGGCCTATGAAACGTAGTACTACAACTATTTTCGTCAACCAAGTCGCACTCCTTCCATTACACCTCAAAGATGTCGCACAAGAGCTATTGACCCGACTCCTTCTGCCCAAGCCGTGACACTGGCGTTAGGCAAGCCAAAGGGATTGACATTGACACACGCCCTGGACCACGACCTGCAGTTTTTACCTAGCTTCGACCATGTACACCAAGAGCATGACTTGTTCTGGTTTCTCATGGTCTAGGTTGGCTTGCATAGCTTTTACCCATCTTACCAAATCAGCATCCACTTCCGGTGCTCCACTTCTTTCCCTGTTGTCAAAACCATCACGAGCATCCACGCGCTCGGGAACAACACCTTCTGGTTGGAAATGATGCCTTCCGTATCTGCCCGGGGGTGCACTGCCCAGGTTTGAGAAGCCATTGCTGCTGGTGGAAAAGTCTAGCCCGCGCGCCACCGTCGGCCTTGCACCTGTTGGAACATTTGCATGGCATGGTTCATACTTGCGCAAAGGGGAGCAACATAGTCTATCATCATACTCCTTCTTCGGAATACCCATCCTCTTCTTCTCACATCACTATAAAAAAAGACACATCAAGGACATTTTGGGCCGAACGAAAAAAAATTCTGTCATGCTTGTGACACTTCTATGACGATAATTGTGACAAACCATGTATCATCATAAATGTGGTGGCTCCTACTTCTATGACAAAAAATCATGACACAAAATGGGCTTTTCATCCTGGCAGGGACGGAGACGCAGCTGCATGACATTCTTTGGGCCGTTTATGACGGAAGAAACCGTGGTAGAAGCGAGGGCAAGGAAAATATCGAGGAGTTCCTAGATACGTTGGGTGGTCGGGGCCGAGCGATGCACAGAGGGTTTGTGCGTTTCTCTCGTACACGTATGTGCGTGTGTGTGTGTGTGAGGCGTAGCGCTCTAACTGAACTAGAGCGAGGCGTTGGGCTCTAACTGAACCCGAGCAATTGCACTAGTGATACGTCTCCAACATATCTATAATTTTTTATTGTTCCATGACGTTATATTATCAATCTTTGATGTTTTATAATCATTTTATAGTCATTTTATATCATTTTTTGGTACTAACCTATTGACATAGTGCCAAGTGTCAGTTGTTGTTTTCTGCATGTTTTTTACATCGCATGAAATCAATACCAAATGGAGTCCAAATGCAACGAAACTTTACGGAAATTTTTTATGGACCAGAAGTCACCTAATGGGCCAAGGCTATGCCTGGGGGGTGCTCCTAGGAGAGCACAACCCACCAGGGCGTGCCAGGAGGCCCAGGCGCTCCCTGGTTGGTTGTGCCCACCTCGGGTGCCCCCCGGACCGCCTCTTTGCTCTATAAATACCACAATATTCCAGAAACCCTGGGGGAGTTGACGAAAATCAATTCCAGCCGCCGCAGAGTCCAGAACCACCAGATCCAATCTAGACACCATCAAGGATGGGGTTCACCACCTCCATTGGTGCCTCTCCGATGATCCGTGAGTAGTTCTTTGTAGACCTTCCGGTGCGTAGTTAGTAGCTAGATGGCTTCCTCTCTATCGCTGAATTCTCAATACAATGGTCCCTTGGAGATCCATATGATGTAACTCTTTTTGCGATGTGTTTGTTGGGATCGATGAACTTTGAGTTTATGTTCAGATCTATCTTTTTATATCCATGAAAGTATTTGAGTTTCTTTGATCTCTTTTATGCATGATTGATTATAGCCTCGTATTTCTTCTCCGATATTTTGGTTTTGTTTGGCAAACTTGATCTATTTATATTGCAATGGGAAGAGGTGCTTTGTAGTGGGTTCGATCTTACGGTGCTTGATCCCAGTGACAGAAGGGGAACTGACACATATGTATCATTGCTACTAAGGATAAAACGATGGGGTCTATCTCTACATCGATAGATCTTGTCTACATCATGTCATCGTTCTTACTCCGTTTCTCCATGAACTTAATACACTAGATGCATGTTGGATAGCGGTCGATGTGTGGAGTAATAGCAGTAGATGCAGGCAGGAGTCGGTCTACTAATCTTGGACGTGATGCCTATGTAATGATCATTGCCTGGATATCGTCATGATTATTTGAAGTTCTATCAATTTCCCAACAGTAATTTGTTCACCCACTATTTGCTATTTTTCTCGGGAGAAGCCACTAGTAAAACCTACGGCCCTCGGGTCTCTTTCTCATATTATTTGCCTTTGCGATCTATTTTATTTGCCTTTTATTTTCAGATCTACTAAACCAAAAATACAAAAATACCTTGATGCGTTTTATTCTCATTTATTTTATTTGGCGTTCGATCTATCAATCTACTACAATTTTATTCACGTCCATTTGCCCATCTTGGGGCGCCGCTACCCGAAAGGGATTGACAACCCCTTTTACATGTCGAGTTGTGAGTAGTTGTTATTTGTGTGCAGGTGTTGTTTACGTTGTGTTGGTTGGTTCTCCTACTGGTTCGATAACCTTGGTTTCACATCTGAGGGAAATACATACCGTCGTTGTGCGGCATCATCCCTTCCTCTTTGGGGAAATACCGACGTAGCTTCAAGCCGCATCAAAAGGAATTTCTGGCACCGTTCCCGGGGAGGATCTTCAACATATACCAGGTTCCTAATCACAAATCTCATCTCCTCACAATTTACATTATTTGCCATTTGCCTCTCGTTTCCCTCTCCCCCACTTCACAAAAATTTGCAGTTTTATTCGCCCCTCTTTCTCCTTCGTCGTTTTCTTGCCGGGTCTGTTTTTGAGTGCAATCTAGTTGCGTAGTCATCATGACTCAAGAGAACACCAAGTTATGTGATTTCTCAAATACCAACAACAATGATTTTATCGTCACTCCGATTGCTCCTCCCGCCACTAGTGCAGAGTCCTATGATATTAATACTGCTTTGCTGAATCTTGTTATGAAAGATCAATTTTCCGGTACTCCTAATGAGGATGTCGTGTCCCATCTTAATACCTTCGTGGAATTATGTGATATTCAAAAGAAAAAGGATGTGGACAATGATGTTGCGAAGATGAAATTATTTCTGTTTTCTTTGCATGATTGTGCAAAAATTTGGTTCTGTTCTTTGCCTCGCGATAGTATCAATTCTTGGAATAAGTGCAAAGATGCTTTTACCACTAAGTATTTTCTGCCCGCAAAAATTATTTCCCTTAGAACCCAGATCATGAATTTCAAGCAACTTTAACATGAGCATGTTGCATAATCTTGGGAAAGGATGAAAATGATGCTAAGGAATTGCCCAACTCATGGGTTAAATCTTTGGATGGTCATACAAAAATTTTATGCGGGGTTGAATTTTGTTTCTCGTAATCTGTTAGATTCCACCGCGGGTGGTACTTTTATGGAAATTACTTGGGTGAAACTACCAACTTTCTTGATAATATTATGGCAAACTATTCGCAATGGCATACCGAAAGAGCTCCTACTAGTAAAAAAGTTAATTCACTTGAAGAAATTTCTTCTTTGAGTGAAAAAGTTGATGCTCTTATGAAATTGGTTGCTAGTAAGAGTGCTCCTATCACTACTGCAGGATGGTCCAAATGCGGCACTACGATCAAAGACCCTTCGACGAAACTGTGTGCGATGCCATAACCGCAAACGGTGGTGTAAAAACCCGGCAAAAAAGGTTCAAAACATTTGCGATGAAAGATGCATCAAACACGGTTCAGAATTTAGTTGAGTGTGTGATGCAGGGCATACGGTTCAGCTCAATTAACTGTTTGTGATCAGGAGGCACAAAAGAAACGGGCAGCCCGATGAAGGCGTGTCACAGCCCTAGAATAATGTTTGTAATTAGTGGCATTGCATCCATGCATCATGTCTAAATTCTGAAAGTTGAACTGAGGAAATTTGAAAGCCTCAAAAATTCAATTAAAAGAAGGGCAAATAACCCTGGAAAATGCATCCAATGTTTCCAGAATGCACTTCAATGATGTTTGATATTTTTTACAAGGGTTCTGACCCAAACCAAAAATATGGAACATTTTTGAGGAATTATTTTGGCCATTTGGATTTAAATCAATAAGTATTTGAGTTGGATTTAATTCTCCTATAAAAGAATTATAAGTCCAACAATTCTGAAAATTTGTGAGTGACTTTGAATACTTTGTATCAAGCCACATAAATCTTTTCAGAAGCTACTAAAATGATTTGATTTTTAAATCAAATCAAAACAAACTTCAGGAAATAGAAAACAAAAAGAAATAGAAAAATCAGAAAGGAGAAGGGAGAAGCTACCTGGGCCTTACCTGGTGGCCCAGCAATCGGCCCAGCCGACTGGCTCTGCCAATCATCCCCTTGCTCCCGCCAGTGTGCACTGTGCATGGCGCACACAGAGGAGGCGAGGGCCACCTCCTGCTTCGCGCTGGAGGCTTGTCCTCCTTCCTGACCCCACTTCTGGAGATGTCCAGAGCCCCCTGGACCCCCTCGCTCTCTCCCTCTCCCTCGTTCCCCTCCTCTGTCTCGTTCTCTCACGCACACCCGAATGCATCGTCGCCACCGCTCGCTGTTGTTGCATCCACCGGCCACCCCTTGCGCTAAAAGCCATCCCAGAAGCTCCGCCTCACCGCGCTTCTTCGCCTCATCGACTGAAGGGACCCCGGGAGGTCGACAGCATCGCCAAGATCGCCATCTTCGCCGCCTACTGCCGCACCTTGCCGTCGTCGATTCACGGGCTCCAGTGCGTCCCCGAGCCAACCGACCTACCCAACTGACCCGCGGTGAGCCCCTGAGCGTCTCCCCTCTCCCCTTTTGCTCGCTTCCGTGCCGTAGCACCGTTCCTCGCCGTGACCGAAGCCGCCCTCCGCCGTGGCTGTTGTTCCTGCAGTGACCGTGCTTCTCCGCTCGGATCCGCGCACCCCGCGGGCTCCTGGAGCAACCAGGAGGCCAACGCCACCTCTAGCTGGCTTCCTTGCAAGCTGCGGCCCCGCAGCCGCACACCTCCGAGCTCCGGCTCGTCGCCTCCGCCTTTACAGGCCGCCCCAGCGCACCATGCGGCCACCACCGCTTGCGCCACACCGCCAGCTCTCCGTAGCCGCAAACCGCGCACGAAATGGTGCTCTACAGCGCCGTCCCGAGCAATGCCGGCGAGCCACCGCCGCGGGATTTGGTCGTCGACGGCTAACCGCCATTCTGGATGACGTGGCACTTAATTAGGAGCTAATCACCCAGTTAACTAATCCAGTGACACTGACAGTGGGCCCAGCCCGGCTAAATATCTTGTTAGATTTTTAACTAATTGTAATTAGTCACTGTGACACTGACATGTGGGTCCGACGGCCAGGTTTGACCGCTGTTGACTTGATGACGTCACCCTGACGTCAGGCTGACGCAGTAAATATTTTCTGGGATTTAAATAAATCAGAAATGATTTATAAATTCCAGAAAATGCCCAAAACATCTAAAAATCATAGAAATTCAACCATAACTCCAAATGAAATAAGTTATATATGAAAAATGATCAGAAAAATCCAATATCCATCTGCACTGGTTTCATGCATGTTTAAGCTACTTAAACCTGCTGTTTATATCAAAACATGATAATGCACTTTATAAAGTCATAGTTTGAATTTAACTTTAACCTTGGGTTCAAACTAACTCAAACCCATCTAATTATAGTTGCATTAGCCCAACACACTCATTTTGCCATGTCATGATCATGCATCATATTGTGCATTGCATTGATTGTGTTTCCTTATGTGTTGCTGGTATTTGTCCCCTCTCGATAGACGTGATACCGACGATGAGATCGATGACACCGTTGAAGAACTGTACTATCTTCAGAAGTGCCAGGCAAGCAAAGCCCCCTTGTTCATTCCGATACAATCCTACTCTCTCGCTCCTACTCTATTTTACTGCATTAGGCAACAATGATACAACTGTTATTTGCTGCGGTAGTTGAACCCCTTTATCCTCTGCATGACCTGTCATTGCCACAGTAAATAGGTGAAACCCACTAGCATGAGTAGGAGTTGTTTGAGCCCTGATGTGCCTACTCATTCATGTTTGTTTGTCATGCCTGCTATTGCTTAGAGTTGTGTCAGGTCTGATTCATCGGGGATGAATTGGAATGTGGTGAACATGTCCTACTGTTGAGAGCTAAGTGTGTGAACACGATTTGGTAAAGGTAGCGGTGAGAGGCCATGTAGGAGTACATGGTGGGTTGTCTCATTGCAGCCGTCCTCAGGAACTGAGTTCTGTGTTTGTGATCCATGAACAGCTACTACCACACATTGGGATCCTTAATTGACTCTCTCGACTTATTAATCAACTCAATCTCTGTCCAGGAGTTGCAACTAGTTTCTGGTGTTTGTAGGTAGTGTTAGTAGTCTACAAAGTGGCACCCGGTACAGGTGGGCTTGGGGCAGACTAGGCACAGTGGCACGGTGTACCAAGTGGCACCCGGATGGTGGGCTTGGAAACCCTGCTCACATCGTTTGGGGCCGTGAGCGACACCCCGGCTGGATCTCCTTGCGGATGGAACCCGAATAGGCGATAGACCTGGACTAGAGACTTGTGTGGTTAGTCAGGTCGTGGCCGACACCCTCGCTGCGCTTCCGCTTGAAGGTTGCCGAGTACATGTCGTGTAAACAGCGGTAAGTGGTGAGAGCGTGTGTGAAGAAGTACACCCCTGCAGGGTTAATGTCATCTATTCGAATAGCCGTGTCCGCGGAAAAGGACTTCTGGGTTGCCTGTACAGTTCATAGATAACTTGAAGTGGATACTCTAAAATACGCAAGATAAGCGTGAGTGCTATCGATGGCGTTCTCGTAGGGAGACGGGAGCGGATCCATAGTGGTGTATTGATATGGTGAATATGTGGACTCGTGTGCGCCACCTCAAAAGAGTTACTTGCAGTCGTAGTTCAGGATAGCCACCGAGTCAAAGCTGGCTTGCTGCAGTTAAACCCCACCATCCCCTTTGTTGATAATGATGCATATGTAGTTAGTTCTGATGTAAGTCTTGTTGGGTACATTTGTACTCACGTTTGCCTATTTTATGTTTTGCAGAGACTTCCCTCTCACTAGTAGTTCCGCGTGGACTTCGACGTTTAGCTTGTTACCTCAGCTACGATCTTGTGCCCTCGGCAGGATCTGGTAGTTAGTCAGGCTTCTCAGCCTTTTTCATTTGTAGTTGTCTGTACTCAGACATGTTAAGATTCCGCATGTGCTTTGACTTGTATGCTCTGAATGTTGGCTCGTGAGACCCATGTTTGTAATATCTCGCTCCTCAGAGCCTATTGAATAAAATACTTGAATTGTAGAGTCATGTTGTGATGCCATGTTGTATTTGCACATATCGAGCATATTGTGTGTATGTTATTGAAATGCCTGGTATGTGTGGGATCTGACTATCTAGTTGTTTATCCTTAGTAGCCTCTCTTACCGGGAAATGTCTCCTAGTGCTTCCACTGAGCCATGGTAGCTTGCTACTGCTCCGGAACACTTAGGCTGGCCGGCATGTGTCCTTCTTCATTCATGTGTCTGTCCCTTCGGGGAAATGTCACACGATGAATACCGGAGTCCTGTTAGCCTGCTACAGCCCGGTTCACCGGAGTCCTGCTAGCCCAGTGCTACAGCCTGGATTCACTCGCTGATGACCGACACATTTGATGCTGGGTCATGGATGCCTGTCCCTGTAAGTTTGTGCCACTTTGGGTTTACGACTAGCCATGTCAGCCCGGGCTCCTTATCATATGGATGCTAGCGACACTATCATATACGTGTGCCAAAAGGCGCAAACGGTCCCGGGCAAAGGTAAGGCGACACCCGTGGGGATACCGTGTGTGAGGCCGCAAAGTGATATGAGGTGTTACATGCTAGATCGATGTGGCATTGAGTCGGGGTCCTGACAGCTTTGGTATCAGAGCTTGACCGCCTGTAGGATTACCAAGCCAAACTGGTCGAAGTTGAGTCTAGAAATTCTTTAGTTATGTAAGGGAATTGATTGTGGGATGGAACGTAAGGCTCTTTTTATTCCTTTACCTTATGCCCTTCTGATCTGAGTCATCTTAACCTTCCTACGGGGTTAAGGAACTAGGCTTTCTCTTCTTTCTATTAGGATCACATGTTACTAATCCGTAGACTTGTAGGATTGGTGGTTTTTAAGCCTCAGTTTAGTTCCTACTACTTCTGTGTATTCATAGTTGATCCCAGAACTTTGATATTGTGCTTCTAAGTGGCTATGCCACCATTTTTGTATCATGTCTCAAATTCTTTTAAGCATTTACAGCCGTTATGATGTCAGAGTCATCCCAGGTTTCTAAACAGTCAGATGCATTTGCAAATCCCTTCCTCCTGTTTCTGTTGTCTCCTTGGGCCAGGTTAACCACACTAAATTGCTGAGTTGAGGTAATCTATTGCCTCGACATATATGTTGGAGTTATTATTATGACCCTAGGTGTCTTAGGGGGTCATCTAGTAATCTAGCCATGATTTGTGTCCCAGTGTGATGATTCTGGCCATCATTCTCTAAAGCATCCTGAGATGCCACTTAGTAGTAGGTACTCTATTCCTAGGTTTTGAACCCGAGATTCACCCTACTTATTTCATGTTGATAGTGTTTGCTAGTTCCTTTAGGATATTAGTAACCTTTGCGATAGTCCTCGAGGTCCGTGGTATATCGTTCTCCCAAATACCATGAACCATTCTTGGCAGGAGTTCTTTTGAAACAAAAGATCACAACCAGAGTGCTCTTGATGAGTTCTCCATTCTATATTGTGAATCTGCCAGTTCTACCTTTTGCATGGGTTATCCGGAAGAAATGTTGAGCTTTGCTCGACATACTAATCTATGCATCCACAACTCAGAAAGATATATGTTCCTTTGAGTTGTCCCTCTTCAGTCGTATTCCGATCTTCGTCTATCAATTGATAGTCAGGAGTAATTGTGCATTTGTGTTATCGATGCTTATTATTCTTGTGGTCCGTCAAGCCATTCTATTCAGGATGACTAGGAGAAACAAACTCCAGTACCTCATCCATATCCAGGACTGGGTCAAAATAGTTGTGCTCCGCAGATCAAAATGCCAACCCAGCTTTTGATTCTGTTCCACCCTGAAGTATTGCCGTCTTTATGTCAGGATTTTCATGAGAATTGCACAGGCTCTTGTGAATTCTTGTCGTAGTGATACTTCTCGCCATCATTACTCATTCCTTGGTTCTGTGTTGTCGCAACCGGAATGCCGACAAGTGAATCGTGATGTGTGAAATCTATACACCTAGCAACTCTATTGCTTGGTAGTTAAATGGACAACAACCTCATTCTTAGTGTGCTGATTATTGAATCATCATTCTAAGATAGATTGTGCTACCTAGTCCTTATTTCTGGTGCACTCCTCGATCAATGAGTTAGGATTGTGCCAGTCCCTCGCTCTTGTGATCATATCGTCTTGCCCTGAAAAGCAAGGTTGTTCTCGAGCTTAGTAACATATCGGTGGTTTGTGATTTTCCGAATATCTTCTCGGAAGTATTACCAGGTTGTCACCTGACCGCTATGTTGAGTTCGTGATCAAGATGGTTTCTTGTAAACCACCCCTTCTCCAAGAATCTGTGTGGGATACCCCTGAGCTAGTTGGTCAAGCTAAACAACAACTTAGAGAGTTGGAAGATAAAAGCTTGTCCAACTTAGTTCATGTTAAGGGATATCTTTCTGTGTGTGTGTGTGTGTTGAAGAAAGATGATATCTTCATCAATTGGTCCCTGTGATCAGTTGTTGGACCTATTGTCTTACCCCATCTTTGATTTGAGTATGGTCTATCGTCAAATCAAATCAGAACCAACGATGTTCATAATGTTGTCTTACTCGTGGTTGATCCCTCGAGCATACATCATTATATTTTTTGGTCTGACCAATGCTATCCCCGTGTTCACATGATGGTGGAAGTCCAGTGATATGGAAATTCCGATGAGTTGATGTTGAGTCCAGCAGTAGCATTTTGTCTCCCCCATGATTCATGTTGAACATCAACCTAGTGTTGAAAATTTTGTAAGCAATGCCTTCGTGTTCCGTTCATGAAGCTTATGCTTGGATGGAAGAAGTGACTTCCTCGAATTCATGTGCATTTGGTGCAAGTTGCCGCCGTGAGTTTGAGACAGATTGTTTTGTTTTCCCTGGAATCATCCCAGGTCAGTCATGCATGTGCGAAGTATGCTATGGTTTGACAGGCTCGCTACCTCCATTCTATATGTGTCCCTAGCACACCAAGCCACTGATTGACTTGTTCAAGATAAAGGAGTCTGTTCTAAGGTAAAATCTTTGGACTTCCATGCGTGGAGACTCCGATATCATTGATGATGTTTCCCTACCAGAACTCGATAGTGTTTTATTATAAGACTACTGCGTGGTCATGCTTGTGTGGGACAGCGTGTTCACATGCTTTTAGCAGAACCAGCTCATGTTTTGGAGCTTACTACCGTAGTTCATTCCCCGAGAATCTCGCAACGTCATCTCGTCTATTTGTGTTGCAAAATTTCATTTTTCTTTCTAGACTCGATGAGTCTGGATTGTTCTGACACCAACCAGATCTGAATCTCAGGCAGATATGATGGTTGGAACATTCCCGACATTTGCATTTTGTTCCCAGCTTGCACCGCCTTGTGCCAATCCCCCTTGGACTGCCCTTCTTAGCAATTGTTGTTCAGGATCATCTTCAGAAGTGGTCCTACCATGGGTCCCATCCATTTCCGATGATAAGCAAAATCATCCATCGCGTTGTCTTCAACAAGGTAGTCCACATCATCCATTCTAGCCCGAGTATGTCGTTCTCTCCAACTTCGTCAAACGATCGTTTGTGAATTGCCTTAGGCTGGTATAGAGAGTTTCAATGATCTAGGTATCAAAAGTAATTCTTTTTGCCACTTAAGGGAAATTCTATGAGTCACCTTCCCAAGGTGCCCGTTATGGAATCATGGCAATTTTTCCTTGCTACTATGAAACCCCCGTCAAACTGTCCTTCCGCCCTTTCCAAGGTGTGTTTTGCCTCTCAGATCAAGAGATGCCCTACGTCTCATTCCGTGAGTTGATCCTGTGATCATTAAGATGATCCATCATTGTAAAGTTGTCTCTGTCCTCATGTTTGATGAAGATCTCGAAAGCAGAGTTGTCAAGACCAACATGATGCAAGGAATCAACATTCTTTTGACGTGCAATCTGGATCGTGAAGATTGTGTTAGTTTGCGTCCCCCTTCCATCTTACCCTACACTTGAATCTCGGGACGAGATTCTTGTTTAGTGGGGGTGAGTTGTCACAGCCCTAGAATAATGTTTGTAATTAGTGGCATTGCATCCATGCATCATGTCTAAATTCTGAAAGTTGAACTGAGGAAATTTGAAAGCCTCAAAAATTCAATTAAAAGAAGGGCAAATAACCCTGGAAAATGCATCCAATGTTTCCAGAATGCACTTCAATGATGTTTGATATCTTTTACAAGGGTTCTGACCCAAACCAAAAATATGGAACATTTTTGAGGAATTATTTTGGCCATTTGGATTTAAATCAATAAGTATTTGAGTTGGATTTAATTCTCCTATAAAAGAATTATAAGTCCAACAATTCTGAAAATTTGTGAGTGACTTTGAATACTTTGTATCAAGCCACATAAATCTTTTTAGAAGCTACTAAAATGATTTGATTTTTAAATCAAATCAAAACAAACTTCAGGAAATAGAAAACAAAAAGAAATAGGAAAAATCAGAAAGGAGAAGGGAGAAGCTACCTGGGCCTTACCTGGAGGCCCAGCAATCGGCCCAGCCGACTGGCTCTGCCAGCCATCCCCTTCCTCCCGCCAGTGTGCACTGTGCGTGGCGCACACAGAGGAGGCGAGGGCCACCTCCTGCTTCGCGCTGGAGGCTTGTCCTCCTTCCTGACCCCACTTCTGGAGATGCCCAGAGCCCCCTGGACCCCCTCGCTCTCTCCCTCTCCCTCGTTCCCCTCCTCTGTCTCGTTCTCTCACGCACACCCGAACGCGTCGTCGCCACCGCTCGCTGTTGCTGCGTCCACCGGCCACCCCTTGCGCTAAAAGCCATCCCAGAAGCTCTGCCTCACCGCGCTTCTTCGCCTCATCGACTGAAGGGACCCCGGGAGGTCGACAGCATCGCCAGGATCGCCGTCTTCGCCGCCTACTACCGCACCTCGCCGTCGTTGATTCATGGGCTCCAGTGCGTCCCCGAGCCAACCGACCTACCCAACTGACTCGCGGTGAGCCCCTGAGCGTCTCCCCTCTCCCCTTTTGCTCACTTTCGTGTCGTAGCGCCGTTCCTCGCCGTGACCAAAGCCGCCCTCCACCGTGGTCGTTGTTCCTGCAGCGACCGTGCTTCTCCGCTTGGATCCGCGCACCCCGCAGGCTCCTGGAGCAACCAGGAGGCCAACGCCACCCCTAGCCGGCTTCCTTGCAAGCTGCGGCCCCGCAGCCGCACACCTTCAAGCTCCGGCCACCGCCCGGCTCGTCGCCTCCGCCATTACAGGCCACCCCAGCGCACCACGTGGCCACCACCGCTTGCACCACACCGCCAGCTCTCCGTAGCCGCAAACCGCGCACGAAATGGTGCTCTACAGCGTCGTCCCGAGCAATGCCGGCGAGCCACCGCCGCGGGATTTGGTCGTCGACGGCTAACTGCCGTTCTGGATGACGTGGCACTTAATTAGGAGCTAATCACCCGGTTAACTAATCCAGTGACACTGACAGTGGGCCCAGCCCGGCTAAATATCTTGTTAGATTTTTAACTAATCGTAATTAGTCACTGTGACACTGACATGCGGGTCCCATGGCCAGGTTTGACCGTTGTTGACTTGATGACGTCACCCTGACATCAAGCTGACGCAGTAAATATTTTCTAGGATTTAAATAAATTAGAAATGATTTATAAATTCCAGAAAATGCCCAAAACTTCTAAAAATCATAGAAATTCAATCGTAACTCCAAATGAAATAAGTTATATATGAAAAATGATCAGAAAAATCCAATCTATCCATCTGCACTAGTTTCATGCATGTTTAAGCAACTTAAACCTGATGTTTATATCAAAACATGATAATGCACTTTATAAAGTCATAGTTTGAATTTAACTTTAACCTTGGGTTCAAACTAACTCAAACCCATCTAATTATAGTTGCATTATCACAACACACTCATTTTGCCATGTCATGATCATGCATCATATTGTGCATTGCATTGATTGTGTTTCCATCTGTGTTGCTAGTATTTGTCCCCTCTCGATAGACGTGATACCGACGATGAGATCGATGACACCGATGAAGAACTGTACTATCTTCAGAAGTGCCAGGCAAGCAAAAACCCCTTGTTCATTCTGATACAATCCCACTCTCTCGCTCCTGCTCTATTTTACTGCATTAGGCAACAACGATACAACTATTATTTGCTGCGGTAGTTGAACCCCTTTATCCTCTGCATGACCTGTCATTGCCACAGTAAATAGATGAAACCCACTAGCATGAGTAGGAGTTGTTTGAGCCCTGATTTGCCTAGTCATTCATGTTTCTTTGTCATGCCTACTATTGCTTAGAGTTGTGTCAGGTCTGATTCATCGGGGATGAATTGGAATGTGGTGAACATGTCCTACTGTTGAGAGCTAAGTGTGTGAACACGATTTGGTAAAGGTAGCGGTGAGAGGCCATGTAGGAGTACATGGTGGGTTGTCTCATTGCAACCATCCTCAGGAACTGAGTTCTGTGTTTGTGATCCATGAACAGCTACTACCACACATTGGGATCCTTAATTGACTCTCTCGACTTATTAATCAACTAGATCTCTATCCAGGAGTTGCAACTATTTTCTGGTGTTTGTAGGTAGTGTTAGTAGTGTACCAAGTGGCACCCGGTACAGGTGCGCTTGGGACAGACTAGGCACAGTGGCACGATGTACCAAGTGGCACCCGAATGGTGGGCTTGGGAACCCTGCTCACATCGTTTGGGGCCGTGAGCGACACCCCGGTCGGATCTCCTTGCGGATGGAACCTGAATAGGCGATAAACCTGGACTAGAGACTTGTGTGGTTAGTCAGGTCGTGGCTGACACCCTCGCTGGGCTTCCGCTTGAAGGTTGTCGAGTACATGTCGTGTAAACGGCGGTAAGTGGTGAGAGCGTGTGTGAAGAAGTACACCCCTGCAAGGTTAACGTCATCTATTCGAATAGCCGTGTCCGCGGAAAAGGACTTCTCGGTTGCCTGTACAGTTCATAGCTAACTTGAAGTGGATACTCTAAAATACGCAAGATAAGCGTCAGTGCTATGGACGGCGTTCTCGTAGGGAGACGGGAGCGGATCCATAGTGGTGTATTGATATGATGAATATGTGGACTCGTGTGCGCCACCTCAAAAGAGTTACTTGCAGTCTAGTTCAGGATAGCCACCGAGTCAAAGCTGGCTTGCTGCAGTTAAACCCCACCATCCCCTTTGTTGATAATGATGCATATGTAGTTAGTTCTGATGTAAGTCTTGTTGGGTACATTTGTACTCACGTTTGCCTATTTTATGTTTTGCAGAGACTTCTGTCTCACTAGTAGTTCCGCATGGACTTCGACGTTTAGCTTGTTACCTCAGCTACGATCTTGTGCCCTCGGCAGGATCTGGTAGTTAGTCAGGCTTCTCAGCCTTTTTCATTTGTAGTTGTCTATACTCAGACATGTTAAGATTCCGCATGTGCTTTGACTTGTATGCTCTGAATGTTGGGTCGTGAGACCCATGTTTGTAATATCTCGCTCCTCGGAGCCTATTGAATAAAATACTTGAGTTGTAGAGTCATGTTGTGATGCCATGTTGTATTTGCACATATCGAGCATATTGTGTGTATGTTATTGAAATGCTTGGTATGTGTGGGATCTGACTATCTAGTTGTTTATCCTTAGTAGCCTCTCTTACCGGGAAATGTCTCCTAGTGCTTCCACTGAGCCATGGTAGCTTGCTACTGCTCCGGAACACTTAGGCTGGCCGGCATGTGTCCTTCTTCGTTCATGTGTCTGTCCCTTCGGGGAAATGTCACGCGATGAATACCGGAGTCCTGTTAGCCCGCTACAGCCCGGTTCACCGGAGTCCTGCTAGCCCAGTGCTACAGCCTGGATTCACTCGCTGATGACTGACACGTTCGATGTTGGGTCATGGATGCCTGTCCCTGTAAGTTTGTGCCACTTTGGGTTGACGACTAGCCATGTCAGCTCGGGCTCCTTATCATATGGATGCTAGCGACACTATCATATACGTGTGCCAAAAGGCGCAAACGGTCCCAGGCAAAGGTAAGGCGACACCCGTGGGGATACCGTGCGTGAGGCCGCAAAGTGATATGAGGTGTTACATGCTAGATCAATGTGGCATTGAGTCGTGTCCTGACAAGGCGTGTGCGATATACAGCATACGGTTCACTGGGATGAACTGTGTGTGATTAGGCAACACAATGGAAACGGTTCAATTGAACAAGATGTGTGTGATACGCCGCAAACAGGTCCATTATCTGAAATGTGTGCGAAGACCAATAATAACACAGACGATTGCTGCTAATAAGCCGTGTGAATTGCTCTGTCGACAGTAGAATAACATGTATATATATAACTGAATTAAACATCCAATTACATAAGTGACTATACAGATCATTCGCACACACCTCAATAAACAATTGCATGCATTCTAAAGTAGGAGAAATGATCGTCTAGTCATCTACTTCTTGCGACGCTCCCGCCACTGCTATGTGGCTCGATCCCTCGTCTGGGTCAGGAAGAAGCCAGTTCCTCATGTCAACGATCCATCTGTACATCTTGTAGCTTGTGTATGCGTCCATGGTCATACTTGACATGTTGTTCATCCAGTCTCTTATGCCACACACTGTGCCAGGCGTTCTTGTCCTTATTGCTCTCTTGCTTCATCTTCGCATAGTAGGGCTCGATGATGGCCGAGGCGAGGTCAACCAGGGAGTTCAATTTGCTTTTGTCAGTGCCCCAGGTCTTGTAGTGGTGCTGGATGTTGACAAGATTCGGGCATTTCAAGTCCGAAACCTTTAGAGCTTTTAGATCGTTGGTGGTGTCCACCGTAGCGAAATTGTAGTCGGAGCTCTTGATAAACCTGGTGAAACGCTCGCAAGGCCTTGTGGCAAGGTGGAAGTGGTAGACGAGGACGTCATGTCGCAAGCACAACTGGGCAACATCAACCTTCTGATCGTGAACGGCACGACCGATGGTGTACTCGAGGTCGAAGCCGACCACTCGGTACTCATCCTCGACAAGGAACTGCTCCATAGTTTGGATGGAGCTCTCCACTGAGACCAGATCGTTCATGTACACCACCGAGAGGGCCTTCCCCCTCACGTGGGTGTCCACTACGTGATGCGTGGTGAACTGCCCGCTGTTGTCGTCGTCGGCCGCAGGGAGCGCCATTGGAGCCATGGGGAGCGCCATTGGAACCGCTGGATGTCCTCTCTGTATGTGTCCTCGTGGGTGTGCTTATTGTGACGTGTGAGACGAGAGATGAAGGTAAATGGCCGCAAAAATAAAAGGGGGCCGGGCGCATGGATTCTCGGCGCGTCTGCATGGCAGTTTTTGCAGCGGGTAACTGCATCGTCGCGCTGCGCCCGGCGCAACCGCTTGCACACGAACGTGCGTGATTGTGCGCCGGCCCAAAACACTGGCAGCGCGTGTGGAGGGACGAGGGCAGAGCACCCAGAGGGACGTGAGAGTAGAGTGCGCGCGGCGGGACGCGAGCAGAGCGGTCTGCGGCCGCCTGAACCGCAAGGAACCACACGCATGGAGCAGTTGAACACGCAGCAAATGGTCGCCTACAAGCCGGCCGACAGTTGCGTCGCTGCATAGAGAGCGGTCGTGTGGTACCACCTCCGTCTAGTCTATAGTCTCCTTTATATTCCATGCCATACATTTCCCTCAAATTTAACCAACAAAATGGTAATGCATGTTTTAATAATTATATATTGGAAACTATGTTCAAATACGAATCCAACTATATAATCTTTGGCGACATGCATTCGTATTTTATTAGTTAAATCATACTGATAAACCAGGACGGTGGTATAGTAGGTAATTAAATCGCAAACGTTTTTATTATTAACCATATGTGTACGTGGCCTTTCGTCCTCCTCCCGAACGTCTTGTCACCCCGCTGCCGCAGACGGCTTATAGCACAAGCTTGCGCAGCGCGCTGGGGCGTTCTTTTTGCCAAACGGTGGCGCCAATGAATCATCGGTGAGCCCGTTCCCGTGCAACCTCGCAGGTTCCCGTGCAAGCTTCCAGCCTGACTCAGTGAAATCCCCAAAAATCCCAATGCTTACCGGCCTGCTATAAAAACCTTCACGGCCGGCGAGTCCTGCTTCGCATTTTCCCCTCTATCCTGTAGCTTATCTCGTCTACTTCTCACACATTCGCCAATGGCACCGGTCCGTCATCATCGCTCAGCCACTCCGCCGTCATTAGAGGACAACTCCAGCTGGGAGGCTACACCGCGGCGGTGGCACAGTTCCCAGCGTAGTGTAGTGCGCATGGCGTCCCTGTTGGGTGTGCGCGGAACACCCACCACACGCTCCGCCGCCGGAGCCCGTCGGCAGCTGTTGCCGGCCGCTGTTGCTGCCACACCACTGTCAGAGCCAGGGACTTCGCCCACTCCGCTGCCACGACCCGAAGGCGGGAGATGGCCGTCGTGGCCGCCACCCCACTGCCGGCCACTATGGCCATCACCAGCTTCGCCACTACGGCCTGAAGGCAGGAGGTGGTGGTCGTGGCCGCCACCCCGTCATCAGCCGCCGTGGCCGCCAGCCCACTGTCGACCGCCGGGGTCATCACCTGCTCCGCCACCACTGCCCGAAGGTGGGAGGTGGAGGTGGATGCCCGCACGTGTGACAGCGACCTTGCGCGCTACACCGAGTTCCTGCGGGAGGAGGAAGAGCGCCTCGTCGGTCATGCAAAGAGCCTTACCGCTGCAGTGGCAGCAGCACACGTCGCCTCAGAGGTGAGGAATCAGGAAATCTACGAGGAGAACCACCGCTTCGAGAGGGGTCGTCTGGAGCGGCAGAGGGTGTTCGAGGTGAGCGTTGTTGAAGCTACATTAGCGGTAGGCACCGCATTGCGGTTGCCCAGCTCGTCGGTAGGCTCCTCGTCCTCCGCCTCTTACTGAGCGCGCTCGGCAGAGGACAGGCAGCCAGAAATAGTACAAAGCCCCTCCGTAGTAGTAGTAGTAGTACTATTTAGGGGCTATTTTGTTCAGTTCATCTGACTATAGATGTGGTGGAACTATACAACATACATAAAATTAGCTAGTATATATAGTTGAACTAGTTATTTTAGTACGTGGTTGGCAACAATTGGGGAAAAGTTTGGTCGGTTCAGCTGTCGAGTTGAACTGTTTGTATAAATTAAGAATGACTGCTTAATCTATGAATGAAATCTATGCTTAATTACTGAATTTTAGCTGCAAAAATTAGATACTGCTAGTGATTTTTAGCTTCATATTTTGACAAATCGCAGTGTTACAAGGATTGACAAATCTTACCAAATTGTTTGTACGTGGTTCCACACGGGTCATCCAAAACAATCGTTTTCGTTGAAGGGATGCACTAATCCCGCGCTGCTCTCACATTGCATATGGGTGTTCTATCTAAAACGTTTGCGATCAAGAGCTGCAGAAAATCCTGCTCGGCACATTTTCTCTTGGCTTCCTAGGGAAGCTGTCGGTTTGCATACGGGAGTTCTAACTAAAACATTTGTGGTGAGTGTTTTATATTTAAACGGTGATTTAAACCGCGGCTTGGGCGCAATTAATGGAGAGGATGCGAGCAAGGCGGGCGGCCATGGAAGTTAAAGGGCTCGCTTCCCAGTGAGCCTGCGCAACGTACAACTCCCACGCTTCTCGGTGAGCCTGTGCACTCAAGGACAGCTTGCACGCCTCTCGGTTAGCCTGCGCATCGGACGGCGCTTGCACGCCTCCCGTTCAGTCAAGGTCAAGCAGTTGTCCACACGGCACCTCCTACAGCCATTAAAACCAAGACACGTGGCGTCACGTGAATGGTTAACAGAATTTTGGATTTACTAGAATTTAAAAACCACGCATCTCAATGTTTTGCCGGCAATCAACGGTGCCCTGGTGTTTGAAATTCATTCCCATTTCTTGCATGGGACCTAAGCATGTACCTAAGGACACATATTTGATTTTTCAACCAATTTATATGCACTGGAGCATGTGCATGTAGTTCAAATTTGAATTATGCACATAAATGCATTGAAAACTCAGTTAATGCATAAAAATGTCCAAACGAACCCCGAAAAATCACAAAAATTCACACAACACTCCTGTTGTTCTATGTTGACACGAGGAAAAAATTTGAAAGCAATAAGAGGCAATGGATATCGTTTCGTCCACAAAGGTGGGACGTTCCCTACCGAAAACCATCATGCTTGTTGTGAGAAGCTCCGGTTTGTGAGAAGCATATACCCAAACCTGCCCCAAATGGGACAAAATTTGTACCATGGCATGTTGATGCCGCTCCATGATAGCATGCCAAGTTTCATGAATTTCACACGAGTTTTGGATTTACTAGAATTTGAAAACCAGGCATCTCAATGTTTTGCCCGCAATCAACGGTGCCAAGGTGTTTGAAGTTCATTCCCATTTCTTGTATGGGATCTAAGCATGCACCCAAGGACACAAATTTGATTTTTGAACCAATTTATATGCACTGGAGCATGTGCATGTAATTCAAATTTGAATTGTGCACATAAAATGCATTGAAAACTCAGTTAATGCATAAAAATGTCCAAAGGAACCCCGAAAAATCACAAAAAATCACACAACACTCCTGTTGTTCTATGTTGACACGAGAGTTTTTTTTCAAAGCAATAAGAGGCAATGGATATTGTATCATCCACAAAGGTGGGACGTTCCCTACCAAAAACCATCAGGCTTGTTCTGAGAAGCTCCGGTTTGTGAGAAGCATATACCCAAACCTGCCCCAAATGGGACAAAAATTGTACCATGGCATGTTGATGCCGCTCCATGATATCATGCCAAGTTTCATGAATTTCAGACGAGTTCTGGATTTACTAGAATTTAAAAACCATGCATCTCAATGTTTTGCTAGCAATCAACGGTGCCCCGGTGTTTGAAATTCATTCTCATTTCTTTCATGGGACCTAAGCATGCACCCAAGGACACAGATTTAATTTTTCAACCAATTTATATGCACTGGAGCATGTGCATGTAGTTCAAATTTGAATTATGCACATAAAATACATTGAAAACTCAGTTAATGCATAAAACTGTCCAAACGAACCCCAAAAAAACACAAAAAATCACACAACACTCCTGTTGTTCTATGTTGACACGAGAAACAATTTTGAAAGCAATAAGACGCAATGGATATCGTTTCGTCCCCAAAGGTGGGACATTCCCTACCGAAAACCATCATGCTTGTTGTGAGAAGCTCTAGTTTGTGAGAAGCATATACCCAAACCTGTCCCAAATGGGACAAAATTTGTACCACAGCATGTTGATGCCGCTGCATGATAGCATGCCAAGTTTCATGAATTTTAGACGAGTTTTGGATTTACTAGAATTTAGAAAGTAGGCATCTCAATGTTTTGCCGGCAATCAATGGTGCCCCGGGGTTTGAAATTCATTCCCATTTCTTGCATGGGACCTAAGCATGCACCCGAGGACACATGTTTGATTTTGCAACCAATTTATATGCACTGGAGCATGTGCATGAAGTTCAAATTTGAATTATGCACAAAAAATGCATTGAAAACTAAGTTAATGCATAAAAATGTCCAAATGAACCCCGAAAAATCACACAACACTCCTGTTGATCTATGTTGACACGAGAAAAAAATTTGAAAGCAATAAGAGGCAATGCATATCATTTCGTCCACAAAGGTGGGACGTTCCCTACCGAAAACCATCATGCTTGCTGTGAAAAGCTCCGGTTTGCGAGAAGCATATACCCAAACCTCGCCCAAATGGGAAAATTTTGTACCACGGCATGTTGATGCCGCTCCATGATAGCATGCCAAGTTTCATGAATTTCAGACGAGTTTTGGATTTACTAGAATTTAAAAACCACACATCTCAATGTGTTAACAGCAATCAACGGTGCCAAGGTGTTTGAAGTTCATTCCCATTTCTTGTATGGGATCTAAGCATGCACCCAAGGACACAAATTTGATTTTTGAACCAATTTATATGCACTGGAGCATGTGCATGTAGTTCAAATTTGAATTGTGCACATAAAATGCATTGAAAACTCAGTTAATGCATAAAAATGTCCAAAGGAACCCCAAAAAATCACAAAAAATCACACAAAACTCCTGTTGTTCTATGTTGACATGAGATTTTTTTTCAAAGCAATAAGAGGCAATGGATATCGTATCGTCCAAAAAGGTGGGACGTTCCCTACCGAAAACAATCATGCTTGTTGTGAGAAGCTCCGGTTTGTGAGAAGCATATACCCAAACCTGCCCCAAATGGGACAAAATTTGTACCATGGCATGTTGATGACGCTCCATGATATCATGCCAAGTTTCATGAATTTCAGACGAGTTCTGGATTTACTAGAATTTAAAAACCATGCATCTCAATGTTTTGCCAGCAATCAACGGTGCCCTGGTGTTTGAAATTCATTCCCATTTCTTGCATGGGACCTAAGCATGCACCCAATGACACAGATTTAATTTTTCAACCAATTTATATGCACTGGAGCATGTGCATGTAGTTCAAATTTGAATTATGCACATAAAATGCATTGAAAACTCAGTTAATGCATAAAAATGTCCAAACGAACCCCCAAAAAACACAAAAAATCACACAACACTCCTGTTGTTCTATGTTGACACGAGAAACAATTTTGAAAGCAATAAGACGCAATGGATATCATTTCATCCCCAAAGGTGGGACATTCCCTACCGAAAACCATCATGCTTGTTGTGAGAAGCTCTAGTTTGTGAGAAGCATATACCCAAACCTGTCCCAAATGGGACAAAATTTGTACCACAGCATGTTGATGCCGCTGCATGATAGCATGCCAAGTTTCATGAATTTCAGATGAGTTTTGGATTTACTAGAATTTAGAAACTAGGCATCCCATGTTTTGCCGGCAATCAATGGTGCCCCGGTGTTTGAAATTCATTCCCATTTCTTGCATGGGACCTAAGCATGCACCCGAGGACACATGTTTGATTTTGCAACCAATTTATATGCACTGGAGCGTGTGCATGTAGTTCAAATTTGAATTATGCACAAAAAATGCATTGAAAGCTCAGTTAATGCATAAAAATGTCCAAATGAACCCCGAAAAATCACACAACACTCCTGTTGTTATATGTTGACACGAGAAAAAAAATTGAAAGCAATAAGAGGCAATGCATATCGTTTCGTCCACAAAGGTGGGAAGTTCCCTATCGAAAACCATCATCCTTGTTGTGAGATGCTCCGGTTTGTGAGAAGCATATACGCAAACCTGCCCCAAATGGGACAAAATTTGTACCACGGTTTGTTGATGCCGCTCCATGATAGCATGCCAAGTTTCATGAATTTTAGACGAGTTTTGGATTTACTAGAATTTAAAAACCACGCATCTCAATGTTTTGCCAGCAATCAACGGTGCCCCGGTGTTTGAAATTCATTATCATTTCTTGCATGGGACCTAAGCATGTACCCAAGGACACATATTTGATTTTTCAACCAATTTATATGCACTGGAGCATGTGCATGTAGTTCAAATTTGAATTATGCACATAAAATGAATTGAAAACTCAGTTAATGCATAAAAATGTCCAAACAAACCCCAAAAAATAAAAAATAATCAAACAATACTCCTGTTGTTCTATGTTGACACGAGAAACAAATTTGAAAGCGGAAGAGGCAATGGATATTGTCAGGGATATACCCCGCGGCGTAACCCGGCCCGAAGTATAACCCGGCCAGACTGGACGACTCACTGGTAACCCACCCGGAGCTTGGCGGTTCACGGGCTACCCGCCCGATCTTGGCGGTTCATTAGTAACCTGGTGGGCGGGTCTGATGGATGACGAGGCCCATGGCCCAGAAGGTCGGTTCACGTTTAATGGTGGGCCAGTTTATGAGGAAAGCACAAGGAATATTCCCTTACAAAGGAAGCAAGACTAGGACTCCACTTGCAATAGAGTAATCCTAATCCAACTAGGACTAGTCATGTAAACCGCCCCTTCAACATATATAAGGAGGGGCAGGGCTCCCCAAAGGGAGAGGACAAGCAAGAAGAAAGAATCTTAGGGCTAGACATAACTGGGAGAGCCGGTTTATGGCGACTCCCTCGTGATGATAATGAGACCTAGCCTCAAACAGCATGTAGGGTTGTTACCGGATGATGTTTCTCGGGGCCCGAAGCTGTCTAAACCCTCGTCTTGTGTTGCGTATCTCGATTCCGCTCAACCCCTCTCAAGCTACCACATAAATGTGTTGGCCTCACGACTAAGTCCTCACACTAGGACATCTGCCGTGACAATTCCATGACAGATATCGTTTCGTCCCCAAAGGTGGGACATTCCCTACCTAAAACCATCATGCTTGTTGTGAGAAGCTCCGGTTTGTGAGAAGCATATACCCAAACCTGCCCCAAATGGGACAAAATTTGTACCACGGCATGTTGATGCCACTCCATTATAGCATGCCAAGTTTCATGATTTTCAGACGAGTTTTGGATTTACTAGAATTTAAAAACCACGCATCTCGATGTTTTGCCGGCAATCAACGGTGCCCCGGTGTTTGAAATTCATTCCCATTTCTTGCATGGGACCTAAGCATGCACCAAGGACACATATTTGATTTTTCAACCAATTTATATGCACTGGAGCATGTGCATGTAGTTCAAATTTGAATTATGTACATAAAATGCATTGAAAACTCAGTTAATGCATAAAAATGTCCAAACGAACACCGAAAAATCACGAAAAATCACACAACACTCCTGTTGTTCTATGTTGACACGAGAATAAAATTTGAAAGCAATAAGAGGCAATGGATATCGTTTTGTCCCCAAAGGTGGGACATTCCCTACAAAAAACCATCATGCTTGTTGTGAGAAGCATATAGCCAAACCTGCCCCAAATGGGACACAATTTGTACCACAGCATGTTGATGCCTCTCCATGATAGCATGCCAAGTTTCATGAAATTCATACGAGTTTTGGATTTACTAGAATTTAGAAACTAGGCATCTCAATGTTTTGGCGGCAATCAACGGTGCCCCGGTGTTTGAAATTCATTCCCATTTCTTGCATGGGACCTAAGCATGCACCCAAGGACACAGATTTGATTTTTCAAACAATTTATATGCATTGGAGCATGCGCATGTAGTTCAAATTTGAATTATGCACAAAAATGCATTGAAAACTCAGTTAATGCATAAAAATGTCCAAACCAACCCCAAAAAATCACAAAAAATCACACAACACTCCTATTGTTCTATGTTGACACGAGAAAAAAATTGAAAGCAATAAGAGGCAATAGATATCGTTTTGTCCACAAAGGTGGGATGTTCCCTACCAAAAACCATCATGCTTGTTGTGAGAAGCTCCGGTTTGTGAGAAGCATATACCCAAACCTGCCCCAAATGGGACAAAATTTGTACCACGGCATGTTGATGCCGCTCCATGATAGCATGCCAAGTTTCACGAATTTCAGACGAGTTTTGGATTTACTAGAATTTAAAAACAAGGCATCTCAATGTTTTGCCGGAAATCAACGGTGCCCTGGTGTTTGAAATTCATTCCTATTTCTTGTGTGGGACCTAAGCATGCACCCAAGGACGCATATTTGATTTTTCAACCAATTTATATGCACTCGAGCATGTGCATGTAGTTCAAATTTGAATTGTTCACCTGAAATGGCTAGAAAACCAATTTAATGCATAAAATGTTCAAGCGAACCATAAATAATTCCAATTCTTTTACAACACACATATAGTTGCATGTTCACTCCAGATAAAAGGTCTAGAAATTCAAACACCATCCATTGCCGCTGTGACCCCATTATGTAATTCAAAAATCAAGTAGATCGCACACAGTTTATTATCAGCAACCGTGTGAGATGTAGTACAAAATATATTGGAGCATCGCTGGTGTATAGTACGCCTATGGCTTAAGTGAGAAGGTGCATCGGCTACAGTTCACAGCCGGCGTCTCAAGCACACTAGCTCCCTCCCCAAATATCATTTCACTGTTCAATCGTTGCCGGTGAAAGATGGGCACGTGGACCCGCGTTGTGACGGCAACTTCGGTGGCCCACTCTGGCGAGAGCGCGGCCGCAGCCGCCATGCGTGTGCTAACAAGGTGCATGAGCGCCGCCGCCATTTGCGACCGGGCGGCAAAGGCAGCCCAAACGGCCGTTGTTGCTTCTCGGGTGGCAGCAGCAACATCTGCCTCGGGGATAGCAACTGGCGAGAGCGGCAGAGCAGCTGTCCGTTCCGCAGCGGCGACCTTAGCCCTGATGGAGGCCACCCACGCCCAGCTCCTGGCGGTCACCGCACAAATCGAACGAAGCTTCTCTGACAACGGTCGGCAACCCACGGCCGAAGAGCTGGCAATCGTCAACAGCATTCGAGAAGCCGCCCGTTCCTCCGCCGCATTCCTTGCGATGACAGAGCCCGTCCAAGCCCAGATCGCATCCGCCCACGCCCAGCTCGTGGCGGCCTTTTCCAAAGGGATGGCGGACGCGGATGGCGAGATGCTTGCCGAGTATGGTGCGATGGATGCCATGGAGCCCCTTCCCCAGGAGACTGTCGGGCGCGAGCTGGACATGGAGGCGGAGATCGACGAGCACCAACCGTAGTAGTACTCTATGTTTTGTTTAATTAAGAGCGCCGGTCTTTAATTTGTTAGAGTAATGTTTAGGTCAGCTAGCTCTGTTTAATTACTGAACTTGCTCAATTAAGAAGTGTGGGTGTGCTGTAGTCTCCTTTGTGTACCCAAATTATGCAATGACGTGGATGACCACTATAACCATGGAAATTCGAACCAAAACTTTTGACGTTCAAACTCATCACACACGGGTTAAGCTATCTGAATCGTTTGTGATGTCCACATATCATACACAGTTTTGAATAAGGGACCGTGTCTGATGACACTTTGCGCGCCAGTTTTTTGGCTGAAGCGCTTCCAAATTTTCGGCTTCCGCCGAAATATCTACCTCCCCGCCCCCTCCCCCTTACCAAAATCAACATTTCCCCTCTTTCCGCCTTCCTTTCCAAGTTGAAACCTTCACTCCTTGCTTGCAGCGTCGCCGCCTCCTCGCTGGCGACCCTCCTTCACGCTGCTCGGCTTCCTCTATCCAGGCAGGTAATCCACACCCGACCGCCATCCTCCTCCTCCTTCCACATCCCACATGCCCCGATCGCCTGCGCGAGCGCGACACCTTCCACCCAAATCACCGACCCCTCCACCAAATAAGCGCCGGCCTAAGCCATGGTGCACGCAGTATAGCCAGGACCTTAAGGAGCATTTGGCAACGGAGAAGCAAATCGCGGGCGCACAAACGGATGAGGTCGCAATGGCTGCCATTCGTGCCGACCCCCAGATCTTGGAGGAGCACCTTGCCAATTGCTAGCTATGCCGGTTAAGCATGCTCAGTTTACCCGTTGCGTGTGCTGCTCCTGCCTTTCCTTCACAAAATTGAGTGGATTGTGCTATCTAATTTCACCATGCAATATGTTGCTCTAGTGTATATGTTCTATATGTTGTGCAGTGTGGTGCTCACTTATTAACTGTTTTGTTAATTAGTTGTCATCTTCAGTTAACTGTTTGATTCAATTCTGCAAATGTGATGTTCAATTCTTCAGGCTGCAAATTTGTATTGTCTTCCATGTGAGAAATAAATCGAATTTATCTTTACAAAATTGTGGGTGCATTCTGTTATTTTATACCATGTGAGGAATAAATTGAATTTGGTTGTAGTAAATACATGAGAAACAAATACAATTGCTACAATTGGCTTTAGTTAACTGTTTGGTTAACTCTCTGATCTTCTATTAGGAGTATGTTATATTGTGCAATGTGTTGCTCAGTTAATGTTTGGTTCATTTGTTGTGGTGTTTAGTTAACTACTTGGTTCGATGTTATATTGTGCAATGTGGTGCTCAGTTAATGTTTGGTTCATTTGTTGTGGTGTTTAGTTAACTGCTTGGTTCAATTCTGCAATGCGATGTCCAATTGTCGTGGGTAGAATTTTGTATTGTTGTGCATGTGAGGAATAAATCGAATTTGGCTGCACTTAATACATGGAAACATATACAAGGGCTATATTTCCTAGTTCTTAATCATGCTTGGTTTGGGTAAATGGGTTTTCCGTGTGGCTTCAATTAATCTGATGAATCTGCAATGTTCTTATTTTTCATCAACATATTTTACTGATAGCATGCGAACCATTACTTAACCTGATGACTAACTACCTTATATGTGTTGCAGGGAAATAATGGGAAGCACTGAGGTTTACAATCGAGGTTAGCACGTGCATGGTCCATTGTCTAATAGCACATTATTGTGCAATTGCAGGAACCATTCTAATATTTTGGTTTTTAACAATTTGGTCTTGCACATGTAGGTCCTGTTGTCAGAGGTTTTGACCCACTGTTCGACCCTTTTTGCATATGGGGAAATGAGTTGTCCATGAATATCAATCAAATCAAGAAACTCGGAAAGATTGTTAGGATAAAGAAATTAGTGACAAAAAACAACAAGATCTTTGTCTACACAATGAAGAAGACATCAGTTCACTACAAGATGGTACTAACTATTATACCTTGCCTTTTTTTATTCATTTGCCCCATTTCCAATATAGAGAAGATATTTATGCACATCCTTGTTTTCAGGCCTTTCCAAAGCAGTTCACTAACGATTACCTCTCAAACCACCTCTATGGTCAGGAGGCGAGGAAGGTTTTCATACAACACCCACGATTCAATATTGAAGTGTTCCTGAAGAGGTCGAAGGACGGACGGCCAATCATCCACAGTCATTGGCCTAACGTTGCAAAGACCTTCAACATGAATGAAGGCTCAATATTCGCCTTCCGCTTCAGCAGTTTACCAGATGAGATGCATCTATCTATATACCGTCTATGATGCTAATTTTGAAAGGTTCTACATGTTGCATGTGGAACTTGCTGCTGGTGCAGTTGTGTAATGGGGTAGCTGAGTGCTAAAGCTATATCATGTTGTACTCTGATGTATTTCAATTATGAAATTCTGCTTCCTTAATATAGAAATGAAATATATTGTGTGCTTATATGAATGTCAATTGGATTAATAAATGGATTATTAATAATAGGGCAGTTAGCCTGCTAATGGCGAATTAGCCTGCTAATTGGGTTTTGATATTGCAAACGGTTGTTGAAAAAATACGGCGGGCGATGACCTCAGGCAATGCACACAGTTTCTAGGAATAAACCGTGTTGGATCAATGAACAATCACACACGACTTTCTCTTGAAAACTGTTTGCGGTAGGCCACCTTGCGCAAACGTTTACCACATAAAAACTGTGTGTCATGGACAGCCTTTGCCACACAGTTTCTTCTATGGACTGTGTGTGCTACATTGAATAACGCAAACAATTTAACGGGAAAAAATTGTGTGTGATGTACCTGTGAACGGAAACATTTTCCTTGGAGCGACTGTGTGGGATGTGCATACGAACGGAAACGTTTAGCGGGGACTGACTGTGTGGGATGTACTTGCGACCGGAAAAAAATTCGTTGTATAATTGTATTTTTATCTCTATTGTACGTATTTCCATAATTGAGTGCTCGCCGGTCGCACACGACCTCATTTTGCCGAACGTGTGTGCTAGGAAGGCATATCGCCGACGGTTTCTGGGTCGTGTGGGAAGGACCCCCATATCGCCCACACTCACTTGGCGACGGTTCCAAATGTCGTCATGGAAAGGGGTAAAAAACCGTTTGTTTAGGACCGACATGCGCCGTTGTATTGATTTTAATGATATGCCTTTGTCTATTTTGATTGAGCAACTAGTGATGCCATAGATGTGAATTTTATCTCTTGAAATAATTTCAATAAAAATGCTTATAGAGGTAATTTTAATCCTAGGCCTTTTCCTAGTAATTCTTCTAATAATTATGGTAATTCCTATGGAAATCCTTCTTATAATAATAATAATAATAATAGGAACACCTCTGATCTTAAGAATAATATTAAAGAATTTATCAACACACAAAAGGTTTTCAACACTTCCATAGAAGAAAAGTTGAATAAGATTTATGATTTGTCTAGAAGTGTTGATAGAATTTCTCATGATGTGGAAAATCTCAAGATGAAAATTTTTGTGCCTAAGGTTGATGAATCAATTAAAGCTCTTTATGTTTCTATGGATGAAAGTAAGAAAAGAACCGTTATGCTTAGAGCTAAATGAGAATTTTTAGAAAAAGCGTTTTCAAGTGATTTCTTTCGCAAAAGTGATGAAGATCTTAAAAAGATCGGTGTTTCTTCTATTGATTCCTTGTTTAGTAAAGTTAAGATTGATGAAAAAGGGACTGGAGAAGAGCCAACTTTAGCTAGAAGGTGTCCCGATATTTTGGAGGGTGAAAATCTTGTTGAGAAAATTGATGAAAGTGGGTTTGAAGAGGTCAAAACTTTAACTAGTGATGTACCCACTCTTTTGGATTACAAAGACTTTAATTATGATAGTTGCTCTTCGATTGATTATATTTCTTTGTTGCAATCCATGATAAATTCACCCCATGCTTATGAACAAAATAAAGGTTTTACTAAACATATTGTTGATGCTATGATGAAAGCTTTTGAAGAAAACTTGGAATTAGAAGTTTCAGTTCCTAGAAATTTGAATGATGAATGGGAACCTACTATCAAAGTCAAGATAAAAAATTATTAATGTTTTGCTTTGTGTGACTTGGGTGCTAGTGTTTCTACAATTCCAAATTCTTTATGTGATGTGCTTGGTCTTACCGATCTTGAAGAATGTTCTTTAAAATTGTACTTGGCAGATTCTACTATTAAAAAGCCTATGAGAAGAATTAATGATGTTCTTATTCTTTCAAATAGGAATTATGTGCCCATAAATTTTATTGTTCTTGATATTGATTGTAATTTGTGTTGTCCAATTATTCTTGGTAGACCATTTTTATGCAATATTGGTGCCGTGATTGATATGAAAGAAGGCAATATTAAGTTCCAATTTCCTTTGATGAAGGGTATGGAACACATTCCTAGAACAATAATTAGGCCACCATATCAATCAATCATGAGGCCATCTTATGGATATCGAAACAAAGATGACAAAACTTAGATCCTTCCTTTATGCCTAGCTAAGGGCGTAAATCTATAGCGCTTGTTGGGAGGCAACCCAATGAATAAAATTTATTTTTGCTTTTTGCTTTCTGTTCTTGAGTGTTAGCACAATTATGCTACTATTATGATTGTGTTTTTTGTGTTTTAATTAGTGTTTGTGCCAAGGAAATCCTTTAGGATCTTCTTGGGTGATATTTGTTTGATCTTGCTGAAAAACGGAAACTTTTACTCTCACAAAAACAATTCTCATTTTTACCAGTGCATGCTAAAATGCCAATTCTTTTTGAAGTAGATTAATATAAAAATTGCTCAGGTCATTCTAATTTTTTCAAAATTTTTGGAGTTTCAGAAGTATTTTTATTCATCACATACTATGTATTTTGCTTGGAGCGTCTTGTATGATATGAGTCTTTGCTTGTTTTATTTTGTGTTTTAAGTATTGATTCATTGCTGGACACACGTATTTGAGAGAGCCAAAATTATGTCGTGACTTGTTAGAATTCTCTCTATGCTTCACTTCAATTTTTTATGAGCTATGGACTTGCTCTAGTGCTTCACTTATATCTTTTTGAGCATGGTGTGCTTTAGTATTTTTTAAGAAATGCTCTCTTGCTTCACATAGATTTATTTGAGAGTTATTAAAATTTTCAATAAATTCTCTCTTGCGTCACTTAAATTAATTTGAGAGAAAGAAAAATTATGCTCATGATCGTCACTTATATTTATTTGATCTTGTCAAAAGCAACATACAAAAATTAGTTCCAAAATGATAGATATCCAAGAAGGATATAATAAAAACTTTCATGAAGATCATTGGACAAAATAATCTTGATTCTTAGTAATAGTTTTGAGATATGATGATGTGATATGTGAGTTATGTTGATGAGTAATTATGCTTTAGTAAGAATATTGGTGTTAAGGTTTGTGATTCCCTATGCAAGCACGAAAGTCAGTAATTATGCAATGAAATTATATCCTACTTATGGTGCATTATTCGGTGTTAATTATGCTTAATGCTCGCTTATGAGATTATTCGTTTCTTGGTTGGTCGCTTTTGAATCTTTTGCTAGCCTTCATTTTGCACTAAATATGATCTCTACTTGTGCATCCAAAAACCTTTCAACCAGTTTTGCCACATGAGTCCACTATATCTACCTATATGCAGTATTATTTTGCCGTTTTAAGCAAATTTGTATGTGCCATCTTTAATTTTCAAAATAAACTTAACTTTTGTGTGTTCGTTTCGCTCGTGGAGCGGTGAAGGGTGGCTATTATTTTCCATGCTAGATGTGTTATTCTCACGATGAGTGTTTATTCACTTATCATTGCATGAGAGTAAGGCAAAGGTATTAGGGATACCCAGTCCCGAAAGGAAAAATGAATTTACTTTATGTTGTCAAATAGTAATAAATTCCTTGGAAAGTGTTGGTATGGAAGGCACCCGTGGATATGGTTAGCCATGGAAAGTGAAAGTATGGTCGAAAAAGGAATAAACTTAAATTTCTGTTTGGGAACCGCCTGTGATATATCTAGCATGGAAAGTGTTGGGAACTCTTAGTCGTTTTCGTTGGTGGGAAGGATACACCTCCCAAAATGTTTTTATCTCTCAATTTTTCGCTTTGAGCTCTCGCACCTCTACAAATCCCTACTTCCCTCCGCGAAGGGCCTTTCTTTTACTTTATGCAATTTTTATTTTTGAATTTGAGTCTCTCTTGATAACCCACAAGTATAGGGGATCGCAATAGTTTTCGATAAGTAAGAGTGTCGAACCCAACGAGGAGCTAAAGGTAGAACAAATATTCCCTCAAGTTCTATCGACCACCGATACAACTCTACGCATGCTTGACGTTCACTTTACCTAGAACAAGAATGAAACTATAAGTACTTTGTAGGTGTTTTTGGATAGGTTTGCAAGAATATAAAGAGCACGTAAATAAAAGCTAGGGGCTGTTTAGATAATGACACAACTAAATTAGTTTTAGTAGAGAGCTTTTTGTCATGAGAAAGTTATTTGTCCCTAGGGAATCGATAACTAGACCAGTAATCATTATTGCAATTTTATTTGAGGGAGAGGCATAAGCTAACATACTTTCTCTACTTGGATCATATGCACTTATGATTGGAACTCTAGCAAGCATCCGCAACTACTAAAGATCATTAAGGTAAAACCCAACCATAGCATTAAAGTATCAAGTCCCCTTTATCCCATACGCAAACAACCTACTTACTCGGGTCTGTGCTTCTGTCACTCACGCCACCCACCATAAGGAAATTATGAACATATTGCAAACCCTACAGTGGGAATCCCTCACGCTTGCACGACACAGAAAGCACCATAGGACAGCACCAATAATAAAACATGCAACTCAAACCAATCTTGATCATCAAAAAACCCATAGGACAAAACGGATCTACTCAAACATCATAGGATAGCCATACATCATTGGGAAATAATATATAGCGTTGAGCACCATGTTTACGTAGAGATTACAACGGGTAAGAGAGAGGTTACACCGTTGCATAGAGGGGGGAAGAGTTGGTGATGATGGCGGTGAAGTTGTTGGTGAAGATTGCGGTGATGATGATGGCCATGGTGGTGTTCCGGCGCCACTGGAAGAGAAGGGGAGAGGGGGGCCCTTCGTCTTCTTCTTCCTTGACCTCGTCCCTAGGTGGGAGAAGGGTTTCCCCTTTGGTCCTTGGCCTCCATGGCGTGGGAGGGGCGAGAGCCCCTCCGAGATTGGATCTGTCTCTCTGTCTCTCTCTGTTTCTGTGTTCTGTTTTTTGGCCCGTCACCGTTTCTTAAATTCCCGGAGATCCGTAACTCTGATTGGGCTGAATTTTGCACATGATCTCTATCCAGATAGTATCTTTCTTGCGGCGAAAGAAGGGCAGCAACCGCCTTACGGGGTGGCCACGAGGGTCAGGGGCGCGGCTGCCCCCTGGGGCGCGCCCCCTGCCTCGTGCCCCCGTCGGGCATCGTCTGGCGATAATTCCACTTCCCAAAATTCATAAATGTTCCAAAATAAATCTCTGTCAGTTTTTATTCCGTTTGGACTCCGTTTGGTATGGGTTTTCTGCGGAAAAAAAACATGCAACAAACAGGAACTGGCACTGGGCACTGGATCAATATTATAGTCCCAAAAATAGTATAAAAAGTTGCCAAAAGTATATGGAAGTTGTATAATATTGGCATGGAACAATCAAAAATTATAGATATGACGGAGACATATCAGCATCCCCAAGCTTAATTCCTGCTCGTCCTCGAGTAGGTAAATTAAAAAAGATAATTTTTGATGCGGAATGCTACCTAGCATAATCTTGATCATATGTATAATCATGGCATCAATATTAAGACATGAGTGATTCAAGGCAATAGTCTATACTTTGACATAAAAGCAATAATACTTCAAGCATACCAACCAAGAAATTATGTCTTATTGAAATAACATGGCCAAAGAAAGTTCATCCCTACAAAATCATATAGTTTAGTCATGCTCCATTTTCATCACACAAGAATGCTCTCATCATGCACAACCCCGATGACAAGCCAAGCAATTGTTTCATACTTTAGAAATCTCAAACCTATAAACTTTCACGCAATATATGAGCCTGAGCCATGGACATAGCACTATGGGTGGAATAGAATATGATGATGGGGGTTATGTGGAGAAGACAAAAAAGGAGAAAGTCTCACATCAACGAGGCTAATCAATGAGCTATGGAGGTGCCCATCGATTGATGTTAATGCAAGGAGTAGGGATTGCCATGCAACGGATGCACTAGAGCTATAAGTATATGAAAGCTCAAACTGAAACAAAGGGGGTGTGCATCCAACTTGCTTGCTCATGAAGACCTAGGGCATTTGAGGAAGCCCATCGTTGGAATATACAAGCCAAGTTCTATAATGAAAATTCCCACTAGTATATGAAAGTGATAACTCAAGAGACTCTCTATATGAAGAACATGGTGCTACTTTGAAGCACAAGTGTGGTAAAAGGATAGTAACATTGCCCCTTCTCTCTTTTTCTCTCATTTTTTTATTTTCTCTCTTTTTTTGGTGGGCTTTTTTGGCCTCTTTTTTTTTATTTGGGCTTCTTTGGCCTCTTTTATTTTGATAACCTCACATGGGACAATGTTCTAATAATTATGATCATCACACTTTTATTTACTTACAACTCAATATTACAACTCGATACTAGAACAAAGATATGACTCTATATGAATGCCTCCGGCGGTGTATTGGGATGTGCAATGATCTAGCGTAGCAATGACATCAAAAAATGGACAAGCCATGAAAACATCATGCTAGCTATCTTACGATCATGCAAAGCAATATGACAATAAATGCTCAAGTCATGTATATGATGATGATGGAAGTTGAATGGCAATATATCTCGGAATGGCTATGGAAATGCCATAATAGGTAGGTATGGTGGCTGTTTTGAGGAAGATATAATGAGGCTTATGTGTGACAGAGTGTATCATATCACGGGGTTTGGATGCACCGGCGAAGTTTGCACCAACTCTTGAGGTGAGAAAGGGCAATGCACGGTACCGAAGAGGCTAGCAATGATGGAAGGGTGAGAGTGTGTATAATCCATGGACTCAACATTAGTCATAAAGAACTCACATACTTATTGCAAAAATCTACAAATCATCAAAAACCAAGCACTACGCACATGCTCCTAGGGGGATAGATTGGTAGGAAAAGACCATCGCTAGTCCCCAACCGCCACTCATAAGGAGGACAATCAAAGAACACCTCATGTTTCAAATTTGTTACATAATGTTTACCATACGTGCATGCTACGGGACTTGCAAACCTCAACACAAGTATTTCTCAATTTCACAATTACTCAACTAGCACGACTCTAATATCACCACCTTTATATCGCAAAACTATTGCAAGGAATCAAACATATCATATTCAGTGATCTACAAGTTTTATGTAGGGTTTTATGACTAACCATGTGAATGACCAGTTCCTGTCCTCTCTCTAAATAGATATAAGTGAAGCATGAGAGTTTAATTCTTTCTACAAAAGATATGCCCATGCTCTAACAAATGTAAGTGAAGCAAAAGAGCATTCTACAAAAAGCGGTTGTCTATGTAAAGAAAAACAGGCAATCCAAACTTCAAAAGATATAAGTGAAGCACATGAAGCATTCTATAAAGCCATACTCAAAAGATATAAGTGAAGTGTAAAGAGCATTATATAAATCAACCAAGAACCATCTCATACCATCATGGTGCATAAAAGAAAAGTGAAAACCAAATGCAAAAGATGCTCCAAGATTGCACATATCGCATGAACGAAATGAATCTGAAAACATACCGATACTTGTTGAAGAAAGAGAGGATGCCTTCCGGGGCATCCCCAAGCTTAGACGCTTGAGTCTCCTTGAATATTTACTTGGTGTGCCTCGGGCATCCCCAAGCTTGATCTCTTGCCTCTCTTCCTTCTTCTCACGTCGAGACCTTCTCGATCATCGAACACTTCATCCACACAAAACTTCAACAGAAAACTCGGTAAGATCCATTAGTATAATAAAGCAAATCATTACTCTAAGTACTGATGCAAACCAATTCATATTTTGTTTTTGCAATGTAGATACTGTAATATAACTTTCCCATGGCTTAATCCACTGATATAAATAGATAGTTTCATCAAAACAAGCAAACTATGCATCAAAAACAGAATCTGTCTAAAACAGAACAGTCTGTAATAATCTGAACATTCACCATACTTCTGATACTTGAACAATTCTTCAAAAATTAGTACAAATAAAAACTTTGTATAGAAATACAGTGCAAAAAGAATCAGAACCATTTAACGTTCCAGTAAAAAATTAAAATTCGCGCACTAAAGCCAAAGTTTCTGTCCTGCACCGCACAAACCAACAAGCATTGTAAACATCCTAAAGGCAAACCTTGGTACATTATTTTTATAATAGAATGGAATTGTAGGGGATAATTATTTTTGTTGAAAATTTTCTGTAATCAAGATTCACAAAGTTGCCGTGAGCATGAACAAAGTTCAAGGAGCTCTCCCACTTCAACAATGCTTGTCTTTCTCACTTTCATTTTCCTTTTTGAAAAGTTTTGGGTTCCCCTCTTTATTTTTGTTGTTTTTAAACTATATGAAAGCACTCAATAGAAATAAATGACTCTCTAAAAATTCCGGGTTGTCTCCCTAGCAGCGCTTTCTTTAAAGCCATTAAGCTAGGCATATGGGGCTCAGTTAATGGATCCACCCGGATCCCAAGGTATATCAAAGCCAATTTTAATTAGCAATGATTTTTAATTTAGTAATGAGCACAAAGTAACATATATCATGCAACAACGAAGTCTAACTCTCTTCCTATGCATCGGCATGTCATAAAAGAACAATTCATGCACACATAGTAAAGGCCAATGCATAGTATAAACAATTTCTTGCAATTTTTATCATGTGGGAAACATAGAGAGGTGGAGATATAGTTCCTCTCTCATAATAATTGCAAGTAGGAGCAGCAAGCACATGCATATTATATCTATCAAAATCATCATGTGCAATGGTAAAAGGCAACCCATCAATATAATCCTTAATAAGAGCAAACTTCTTCGATATAGTATAATCGGGAGAATTCAAAAAGATAATAGGACTATCATGCGTGGGTGCAATAGCAACAATTTCATGTTTAACGTAAGGAACTATAGCAAGTTCATCTCCATAAGCATAATTCATATTGGCATCTTGGCCACAAGCATAGCAAGCATCATCAAAAAGGGATATTTCAAAAGAATCAACGGGATCATAGCAATTATCATAGAATTCATCCTTTGGTAAGCATGAAGGGAAATTAAACAATGTATGAGTTGAAGAGTTACTCTCATTAGAAGGTGGGCACGGGTGATCAATCCGCTCTTCCTCCTTTTGTTCTTCGCTCTCCTCCTCATCTTTTTCATCCAATGAGCTCACAGTTTCATCAACTTCTTCTTCCATAGATTCCTACAAAGTATTAATCTCTTCTTGGAGAGCGGAGACTTTCTCAATAAGTGCATTAATTTTGTAATTATATTCATAATTCTCATAACAATATTTCAGGATAGCTAAATTTTCAGGTCTGTAAACAGCATCATCAAAATCTTCAAAATCTTTAAACATAGATTCAATTTCATAAGCACCCATAAAAGCAACAAATTCTTCTATTTGTTCCACATCATAGTAATCATATATACCATTAGCATAAGAAGCTAAGGTTTTATTATCATTAAATTTGCATGAAAAGGGAAGGTGTGGAGCCTTCATCCTAGAGCAACAAGTATAATCATAACTCAAGCATACTTGCCGAGCATACCACTTAAATATATGAATTTGATCCCATAATAGTTTCCCTTCTTGAGTCAAGCGATAATCCCTAAAGTATTCACGTTGATCCAACGTTACTCCCATTACATAGTTGAATGGGGTTTTCTCAGGATTATCAAAGTAGTACATAATATCTTTCACATAACCAGCATCGAGGGTTTTAGGAGGTTCCCCATCTCCATGAGTAGCAAGCACACCTAATTTTTTTGGTATTTCGTGTTCCATGTCCATAACTAAAGATAGAGAACAACTAAGAACAAAAAATAAAAATTACTTAGTGATAAAGCAAACAAGCACACACGAGAATATTCACTCCACGCTATTGCTCCCCCGCAACGGCGCCAGCAAAAGGTCTTCATAACCCACAAGTATAGGGGATCGCAACAGTTTTCGATAAGTAAGAGTGTTGAACCCAACGATGAGCTAAAGGTAGAACAAATATTCCCTCGAGTTCTATCGACCACCGATACAACTCTACGCATGCTTGACGTTCGCTTTACCTAGAACAAGTATGAAACTAGAAGTACTTTGTAGGTGTTTTTGGATAGGTTTGCAAGAATATAAAGAGCACGTAAATAAAAGCTAGGGGCTGTTTAGATAATGACACAACTAAATTAGTTTTAGTAGAGAGCTTTTTGTCATGAGAAAGTTATTTGTCCCTAGGGAATCGATAACTAGACTGGTAATCATTATTGCAATTTTATTTGAGGGAGAGGCATAAGCTAACATACTTTCTGTACTTGGATCATATGCACTTATGATTGGAACTCTAGCAAGGATCCGCAACTACTAAAGATCATTAAGGTAAAACCCAACCATAGCATTAAAGTATCAAGTCCCCTTTATCCCATACGCAAACAACCTACTTACTCGGGTTTGTGCTTCTGTCACTCACGCCACCCACCATAAGGAAATTATGAACATATTGCAAACCCTACAGTGGGAATCCCTCACGCTTGCACGACACGGAGAGCACCATAGGACAGCACCAATAATAAAACATGCAACTCAAACCAATCTTGATCATCAAAAAACCCATAGGACAAAACGGATCTACTCAAACATCATAGGATAGCCATACATCATTCGTAAATAATATATAGTGTTGAGCACCATGTTTACGTAGAGATTACAGTGGGTAAGAGAGAGGTTACACCGCTGCATAGAGGGGGGAAGAGTTGGTGATGATGGCGGTGAAGTTGTTGGTGAAGATTGCGGTGATGATGATGGCCACGGTGGTGTTCCGGCGCCACCGGAAGAGAAGGGGAGAGGGGGGCCCTTCGTCTTCTTCTTCCTTGACCTCCTCCCTCGATGGGAGAAGGGTTTCCCCTCTGGTCCTTGGCCTCCATGGCGTGGGAGGGGCGAGAGCCCCTCCAAGATTGGATTTGTCTCTCTCTGCTTCTGCGCTCTATTTTCTGGCCCTTCACCGTTTCTTAAATTCCCGGAGATCCGTAACTCTGATTGGGCTGAATTTTGGACACGATCTCTAACCGGATATTAGCTTTCTTGCGGCGAAAGAAGGGCACCAACCGCCTTACGGGCTGGCCACGAGGGTCAGGGGCGCGCCCCCTCCCCCTGCCCGTGCCACCCTCGGGCATCATCTCGCGATGATTCCACTTCCCAAAATTCATAAATATTCCAAAATAAATCTTTGTCAGTTTTTATTCCGTTTGGACTCCGTTTGGTATGGTTTTCTGCGAAACAAAAACATGCAACAAACAGGAACTGGCACTGGGCATTGGATCAATATGTTAGTCCCAAAAATAGTATAAGAAGTTGCCAAAAGTATATGGAAGTTGTATAATATTGGCATGGAACAATCAAAAATTATAGATACGACGGAGGCGTATCAGTCTCCATCTTCTCTTATCGAATCACCAACTAGGAGGCATATGATCGTACTTGAGTATTGGGTATAGCTAATATGCGAGTGTGTTTCATGAATGGATCAATGATTGAGCATGATGGACTAAGGATAACTTATTTTAGCGTTTTGAAAGACATGGTTGCTTGTTGTTATGCTTGAGTATTTAAGTTATCATGTCAAAACTAGACTATTGCTTTGAACAATATAAAAGTCCAAATGTCCATGCTATAAAGAAAAGAAATATGAGATAACATGTTAGGCAGCATTCCACATCAAAAATTCTGTTTTTATCACTTACCTACTCGAGGACAAGTAGGAGTTAAGCTTGGGGATGCTGATACGTCTCCAACGTATCTATAATTTTTAATTGTTCCATGTTGTTATATCACTACAGGAATCAGGAACTTTGTTGTCTTCCATGGCTGACGGCAAAGGCATGCCTGGCGGACGGCAAAGGCTTTTGTCGTCAGCCAGCGGATGGCAAAACGTCCGGCTCAACGAGCTACAGTAAAGGGCACTTTGCCGTCTACTGGAGGACGGCAAAGATGCAAAGGCCTTTTCCGTCAGCCAGCAGACGGCAAAGGGCATGGCTCTTTGCCATCTGCTGGCAGACAACAAAGGGCATGGCTCTTTGCCATCTGCTGGCAGACGACAAAGGGCATGGCTCTTTGCCATCTGCTGGCAGACGACAAAGGCTGCAGGCTCTTTGCCCTTAGTTGGCGGATGGTAAAGAGACCATATATGCATTAATTTTATTTCTTCTTATATCAATTCATTTTCACAAAAAAATGAAACACACACACACACACACAGATATATATATATATATATATATATATATATATATATATATATATATATATATATATATACATATATACAGCCGGTCTATTCTGATAATATTATCAGAATAGTTATTCTGATAACACTTCCGCATTGCACGCTCAATGCAAGTGCACGTCATTGTTTGAACCAAGTGTGCTGCAGTACTCACACGAGAGAACTTCGTGTCGGAAAAACCTGCGTGTACTGTTTTTTCGGTACTGTTTTCGTTCTAATTTTTTAACCGCTTATCGGAACGAGGCGTGCAATATACCGTTGAAATGCTATTGATTAGGCACAACTTCGCCATGTTGAACACTTTTCGAGATTCCCCGTGGTTTAAGAGCAGTTTCAAAAATGGTGCGGCCCACAAAGAGTGGCAGCAAGCGTTTTTTCGCGTTTTTTTCTAAACCGCTCGTCGGAATGAGGCAAATAATACACCGTTGGATAGATATCGTCGAGGCGTATCTTTTTCATAACTATTATTTTCTCTGATTCGTTATGGTTTAAGAGCAGTTTCGAATTTACTAAATCATGGAATTCTGTTTTTCAAAAAAATTCAATTTTTCAGCATTGTTTTCGCTCCAGTTTTTTAACCATTTGTTGAAATGAGACGTGTAATATCCCGTTGAAAAGCTATGGACGAGGTGCAAATTTCATATGTAGAAATGGTTTTGAGATTCCTTACAATTTCAAGTTAATTTTGAAAATCGTGCGGCGGATGACAAGTGGCAGCGCCCGTTTTTTCGCGAAATTTTTTCAAACCGGTCATCGAAATGATTCAAATGATATGTCGTTGGAAACATATCGACGAGATGCAACTTTTTCATGTAGAACACTCTCTCTAATTCCTTACGATGTAAGAGCAGTTTTACATTACCGAAATGCGGAGACTCTGTTTTTCGCGACACCCAATCGACGTGGGTACTTCATCCGACTGAAAACCGCACTACATCGGACGAAAAACAGCACTGTATCAGACGTGTTAGAGAACTGCATGGTTTATTTTATTCAAACGTAATTTTTTCTGGGACGAGAAAGTAGAGTGCACTTCACATCGGGTGTAAATGAACCACAACACTATTAAGAAGTGAACCACATACTTTTTTTCGCTTCGGTAACAATTTTTTTGCACTTACGGGATGGACAACATCATACGGCAGACCGCACTGCTTCAGACGAAAAACTGCACTGCATTAGACAAGCAAGCGCACTTCATGATTTCTCTTGTCTGACGTAAATTTTTTCAAGACGAGCGAGTGAATCGCACTTCACGTCGAACATAAGTGAACCGCAACAATATCGAGAAGTGAACCTCATTATTTTTTTGTCGTTTACATGACATTTTTTTTGCACTTCACAACGGTAGGTAGTGAACCGGACACACACCAAAAGTGAACCGCATTACTTTTTTTATTTTGCCTATTTTTTGCGTTTTTACCTTTTGGGTCTAGGTGAACCGCAAGACTCTTGAAAATGAGCCGCAAGCACTCTCTAAAGTGAACCACACTACTCTTTTTTAGTATTTTAAACTTGTTCAACGAGCACGACGTAAACATTTGCAAAAAAAATTAAAATGAAGTGTACTACAAAGTCCTTCTGAGTGGACTTTTTTAAAGACCGGAGTGCACTTCATTTTTTTTCTTTTTCTCTATAGAGTTTTGATTTTCCCGTAGCAACCTAGCAATGCATGCACGTAGCCTCTATATGGGCTTGGGTTCCCCATCTTCTGTGAGACTTTATTTGAATCGTTGATGTGGCTGTAACTGAATCCAATATCTGAAACTGAGCAAATTACCCATCGTGTTTGTCTTCAGTCTGAAACTCCCATCCCTTTCTCAGGTGACAACACTACACGGTCCAAGCTTTTTGCCATTGCGAACTTCACGAACATGAGTACCAAGCTGCATCACTTGGATGCGGGTGTGGCCGTGTAGTGCTTGTCCGCGCTGCCGAAACCACATGCTATGAGATAGCGAGCTGCACGTTCCGCTGACGCCGGACCACACCAGTTGTACGCAGGCGCGGCCGTGTACTGCTTGCCCGCACCACCAGTGTCTCATTGCACTGCAGAAAACACAACAAAAACTGACATAATTGGAACGCACCATTGCACTGCAGAAAACACAACAAAAACTGACATAATTGGAACGCACAAATAAATGTTAACTGCACCAAAGAGCACCCAATCCAACTGCACGGACGCAACGTTAGAGATGCGTGTCCGTGAACTGCAAGGCGCCGACCGGCGTGCCCGTTTAATACACGCCCAGGCTACAGGGACCTGGGCTGAGCAAAGGAACTGCACGCCCCAGCAGCTCCCAATCCTGGCATCAGCGGCCACCCACGCACAAACCCAAAGCACCATCAGTGGCCACACCACAATCATGTGTGGGCTGCTGGTTGTCAACGCGGCATAACAGATTTAGATGCAAATAAAGGCAACAGGACATACACGCATATTTTTGCACTACACTGCAAATCTGAATGCCTAAAAATTCTGAACCTCCATGGTGTCACAACCGAACAGGTGTGTGTGTCTAGCCCGAGTAGTGGGCTGCCTCTAGCGAACTTCATGACAAGCAAATGAACGGCGAGATGGCGGTGGTCGGGATCAGCTAGACGAGCAGCGCTCGATGAGGAGGGGAGGAGAGCTCCGGTGCCCCTCGATGCACTACACTAGGGATCATGGCGCACTGCTCGAGGATGGCGGCGGGGCCGGGCGGGCCGGCGCGACGGCGGAGGTAGAAGGAGGCCGGGGAGGGAAGGGTGAGTCGCGGAGGTGGGGCGGCAGCT